>NW_010433162.1:59485-73050 GCF_000710305.1 Buceros rhinoceros silvestris
AAGAGACAAGGGCAGAGATACGGAATGAGTGGAAACAGTATGACACACTGTTTTAGCACGAGATTGGTGCCTCAGCAGTATCCCCCTTTGCTATACAGCTCTGAGTTAATTTATCCTACACTAGGATCCTAGTATATCATAGAAATACCTGGTTGGAAGAGACCTTTAAGATCATCAAGTCCAACCATTCACCCTGCATTGCCAGGGTCCCTAAACCTAATTTATCCTATACTACTATCCTAATCCTAGTACTAGGATTTCGTATTTGAAGTTTCCTTTAGTTGTTCCTCCCTCTTACATCATCAGGGAACATGATGTAGCAAACATATGCCAAAGACAACTATAGCAGTTCAGCTGACACGTAATAACTTATAAAACTCCTGTAACTGAGCCCTGGCAGGGCAATGGAGAACCCCAAGTTACAAACAGATCATATTTACCCACTTGTTCATGCCATTCAACAGGTGACCCTCAACGAGTCTATCACCATCTTCGAGCAAGGCTGATGCAGTGATTTGGGCAACTGCTGACATGCTTACTTTAAGAGCACTGTTAGAGAATCCAAATCTCCCTCCCCTTGAAGATTAACAAATTATAAACAGCACATCTGGGGAATTCCTAGAAGTCCTACATCTTCCCATCAAAATATCTGGTATGACCTATAAAACCTTCAATAAAGTAGTTTGTAAACTGCTTTAGTAGGAGGCTCCCATTTGCTGAAGACATCCCTGGCTGTTTTAACTGCATTTGTTATAGATGTTTAATCCAGTTAAATGTACATATATCATTTAGTTAAGTACATCTCTGATCCCTGAGAACAGGGGATCATAATTGTTTTTTCCTTTTTCATTCTCTGTCTGCATCCACTATGAGGTTTCCAATACATAAGACTGTACCATTAAGCAAAAGCCTCAGAATCGCCACCTGCAGTAGCTGCAAGTTGCCAAGACCCTCCCTACCACACACTTGCTCAAATTAAGAACATCTTAATATCTTAGAGCGACTCTCCATTCTTCTCCTGGGGTTTAAATAAATCTTACAATCGTGTTTATTAAAGCAGTGTTTAAGTATCAAGTGTGAATAGCACTCCACTGCGCTAGGCACAGTGTCAGCAGTAAGACCTGGCACACCTGCAGCCCAGCCTGAAGAGCAGACAGATAGATCTAGCCTGAGACAGTACAGTCCACAGAGGAAATAGTATAATGACCAGCTGTTTCAGGCAAGTGTCACAGTTATTTGAAGGAGAGGGAAGGAGGCAGGAAAAGACCTAAAAGGAAATATGCTAAAAATAAAAGTGAAGGTAAGACACAGAGGGCACAGAAAAAAAAAATACTCAGAACCCAAAAAAAGCCACAGGAAAAACATCAGAACCATACTAAAAAAGAGTGGAGAGAAGCAGAAGCAAGAGCAGAGATTCAAGGAGATAAAAGAACGTGGAGCAGGACTATTTTCAGATTAACGCCAGACAAAGTCCCCAGAGTTCTCCAAAGGCACCAATCACTTGCTGTCACCACCACAGCAAGCAGCTCAGGCCAGCAGAGTCTCTAGATAGATCCCTGTGGCCTCTACAACCTCTGCCAGACCATGGAGCAGTGGAGGAAGGAGCAGGGCAAAAAGCATGTAGTTCCACACCTCCTAGAGTCTCCTCAGCAGGGTCCCTCCTATTACACTGCTGCAATTATCTACCACAGAATCCAATCCTTGTCACAACGCTGCACCCTCAAACCTTGGATCTGTCTAGAAGAGCAATTTATGTATTTATCAGTAATGCAGGTGTCCTTGAAAACACAGGAGCAACGAACAGCAAGATCCACTTGAACCTGCAGAGTTTTCCTGAGAGTGCAGAGGACCAAGCTCTCCCCTCAGCCAGAGCCCTGGGTTCTGATAGATTCTTCCGCTCTCCAGGACATCGGAGGACTCCACCTTTTTGCTTTGCAGTTTCTCCCTTCTGCCAAGTACCTCAGAAATAATTTCTGCCCTTCTAGGATTTGATACATTTTCTTATTCTCCAACTTCACTGAACACCAGACAAATACAGCATGTACTTGTCATGCTATTCCCTGTAAGACAGGGAACAGCATCACAGACCCAGAGTCCAACCTAGATAGTTAGACAGAGTGAAATCAGTAAGATTGTCAGTGATCTGATACAGCAGCCAAAATCCAGAGAAAAGCCAAAAATCCAAAAAGAGAAAGACAGATGAAGCTAGTTATAAAAAGGCATTCATTTAATGCCTATCTTCTAATGCTGGAAGAGGAGTAAGAAAATTTGCCACCTGTTCAGAATCAGTATCTACCACAGGTGGGAAGTATAGTGGGGAAAAAAGTAAAATTAAGTAGCTGATCTGAATCCCTGGGATGAACTGTGACCTGTGGCCCTTTTAAGAGTGAAAGGGGCATCGAAGCCTTTTCTACAGAGAGCAAAATCTAGTTGTGCTACACTGTTCAATTCATACTGCAGAACACAGACTAGCTCCAAGAGACTACCCAGCCTCCGCATCAGTCCTGAGTTACTGCTTTCAACTACGCCACAGAAATGGAACAAGTCAGCTTAGGTTAAAGATGGGTTTGGATTCAAGGAGATCATTATCTCAATTAACATTAAGAAACTGTAGGCATACCATCAGTGCAATGCAGATAATCTCCATAGCAGGAATAGATCTCCTGGTGAAAGATCTCTTCTTACAGATGAGGCAGCATTTTAGAAGCTACATGCATAAGTTCTTCATCACTGGCAAGTCTTGCTTTTTTAGTTATTTATTTTTAAAGTAATAAAAATAGCACGGCAAGAAGAGCAAGAGAACTAACTGTTGGGCATCTTTAATGCTATTTAAGGTAACCAAAGAAACTACAGCTCATTTTCACATTCTACTCAATCTGATCAAAGTGGGGGCTACTGCCAAAAAGGAAGGTCTTATTTCCCACCTTCACACTTCTGCCATGGCAAATCTGGCAGTCTTGTAGCCTTAGGATGAGTCAGGTTAGCTTACTGATCTGACAAACTAATCCATCTCCAAAATAAAACAATCCTCAAAGCAGCAAGCTGAACTGACTCACCTTAAGGATGGGCAGTTGTTAGATCTGACAAAGGGAAGAAGGGAGAAAACGACTATCCCTTACTGCCTATACTCCCCACTAAGCCATGCTACCTGTAACATAAAACCACATCCTCTGACTCCATGCCATGGTGAAGCTGCAGCCTGCAAAGGAGGCTACCTTCAGAAGCCTGGTAGTGCTGGTCCTCCCATCCCTCCCTCCACTCTGATACAGCTTTGCACTGGTACCAGGTATCAAAAGCTGGTATCAGAGGGTGAGCTGGATCAAAACTGATTCTGGAGGAACAAAATCCCCTGCCATGATTCACTCCACAGTAACGCAAGCGCTCAGGGTGGCAGAGTAAGGAGATGGAAGGACAGGCTGAAATACTCAAACTGCTGGCTTGGGCAAACCGAAGTGATAGCACCTGGGCACCACACTCATCTCTTCAAAGCAAAACACAAGCTCAGACTGTCAAACAATAGTAATACTTCCACTATGGTGGGGGTGGGGGGAAGTGTTACATCGCACCAGCATAGGCACTTATTACAGGCAGTAAGTACACTGCCTTAAAATTCATACCTTAGCTAATAGCAAGTATTATTTTCTCCTAAGGCTTCTTTATTAGTAAGTTTGTTTATTTTTCCTCTCTCAGAAACACTACACCTATTTCAATAAGACCCTTTTCCCAGTGAAAGGACAATACTGTAATTCAAGCTAAGGAAGATGTTTCCAAATATTTTATTGCAAATGGAATTTAGTTTTCTTCTCAAAAGAAAACATGAACAAAAGGAGCAATTCTGTTTGTAAGAATGAGCCCAGACATCTGAGGATTAAATTCCCTTCTGCCACCACATGAGCAGACCAAGGCTTTCAGGGACATCTACATATACAGCTGAAATTCTCAAAACTGTTCCTGTTATTGTTTGTTAAAGACAACTGCTGGAGTTTTAAATCCTAAAATAGAGACAGGTATCTAGAAATAGGGAGTGGAGAGCAGCACTGTTTCCTTTCAAACAGGCAAGAAAAAGAATAACAAGCAAAAACAGAACTTTCCTAAATTCTACCAGTTTCCATGCAGGCAAGGAGAGTATCACTTTGGAAGATACGATGAAACAGAAAATAAGTGATACTAAGTAGAAGATAAGCCTAAAAACACAAGCAAATTTGGAAAAATTAAACATACATATTATACATGTCTGCAAAAGTTGCATACCTATCCAGAGGTGGATGTTTTTCAAGGGCTGCCGTTCCAGATCTATGAAGGTTTTGAAAGCACCTGAGGCTTTCTTGCCAGCAGTACAGTCAGGTTTTTTAATTAGATGCTTGATTGTCTTTGAGGGAAGAGAAAACAGACTGATCTTAACACTGCTAGCTCCTCTTCTCTTTTAACATATATCCTCATCTTAGGAGTCTCAAGCAAGACAAACCAGGCACTATGAAGCCAAGACTGTGGGTACATGTGGAAGATTTCCATTTCTAGGATAAGATCATGGAGCCCATTACTTCCTTACTGCTGCTACAAATGGAGAGTAATGGCAATGCTTTACCCTGGTACAGGTAAGAAGGCCTACCTTCAACGCAATAATGTGGCCATCCATCTCAGAGGAGAGTAAAGACAGAGGAGTAATCTAGTGTTCTTCTGCAAGGGTTTCTTTACCTCGCTTAGAAGACAGCAACTAACAAAGCAAGCACTTTGAAGAACAAAATTCCTTGATTAGACAGGCTGAGATAGAGGAAAGATACACAAATATTCTATCTATCAAGATAAAGGAAGCACATAAGAGGGAAAGCACAGGTTCATCATCCCATTTTCCCATCTCTTACAGCAGCAAACAGCAAGTGTTGAAAGAGGTGTATAAAACAGGACCAGCTTCCAAGTACAACTATCCCAGCACACCCTCCCAGCCCTGGATCCATCTCTGGATTTTTCTTTCTGACTCTGCAAACCCAGCCCAAGATCTGAAGATACCACATGCAATAAGCCAACCAACCATTTCTGAAGAAGCTCCAGCAGAAGGGACATCTCTAAAGCATATCAGTGTCAGGACTTTCTAGTAGAAAACTGAAATTTTATCTCAACATCTACAGTAGCAAGTAGCAACAGTTCTGTTCAAAGTCCAGGATGGCTAAAGCATGTGCATACTAGGCAACATCCAGGCACTTTTTACTACTAGTTTTCACCTTATTCAGAAATATATCCTTCATCTTGGGATTGGACAGAAACAATATAATGTAAAATTGACTGATGTCTTTAAATAGACTAAATAAAATTAGAAACAGTAGCATGGGTTAGGGAACAGAAGATCACAGTAACATAAGATAAAAGATCAAGTAGTGTTGACTTAAGAGTTAAGAACAAAGTAATTCTTGGAAAGGAGCATATAGAATATGCTCGAATGCTTGCATTTTGGCTAAGACGGGGGGAAAAAAAAATCTTGAATACAAGTTATTTTCCACAGTAGCAGCCACTCACCCACAAATCCACAGTGAAACTATATTAAGACATTGCAGCCTGGCACTGCAGCAGAGATAATGAATGCATAGATCAATCTTATCACAGAAGGATTTTTGGCAAAGGCAAGATGAGACTCATAGTCTTAAAGCTATGGCAAAAATCACCAAAAAAGAAATTTGCTCCTGTTTCACTTTAAAGTTATTACAAGATACAAACATTTTTCTTCATTCAGTAAAAACATTATTCTGAATAAACATGTTTTTTTCTAACAATCAAATCAGTAATTGTCCTTTATCTGCCAAGAAATGAACACAGGATTCTGTTTACCTTTACATTTGCAGATAAGAAAACATTTAATATTTCACTTGAGATCCTTGATAAATCAAACAGCATTACAATCCAGTGTGCAATTAAGGAGAAAACACCTCTATTCCCAGTATTTTCTTTGAAACAGTGATGTAACTAAGTAACTGAGTTAGTACACAGTTTTGGATTTAGTGATAAGTTTTTTCATAAGACTTATTTCCTTTGTAAGAAGGCCTGAAAATAAGATCTACTTTTTAATCCAGTTATTGCCCTTTTCAGTTTCTTACATCCAAAGAATCTGACAGCTGATATGGCAGGTATGAACTACTGGAAATAATGCATGCTGACTGTATCACAAATAAAGGAACACAGAAGAACATTTAGATATTTTTATACATATTGCTCATCGTCAGAGGGGGTTAATGTGGCGGGGTTATTGAAATTAGATGGTTGAGAAATATATTTCAACTCAAAATCATCCCCTTTCCAATACAAAGATTATGGCAATACTGACACTGAGTACTCAGCATGGTTTTTCCATTTAATGATTGATCACCATCTATCCCAATGATAGATCTTCAGTTACCTTTAGTCTTAGTTCACTGGCCAAGACAGCTAAAATATTTGTCAGAAAGTTAGAATCAGATGAAGAAAAGAACAGGAGGCATCCTACTTGTAACAAGATGAGTTACAAGGAGGAAACAGGTTAGTTTCCTCCACAACTCCCAGTACTTCAGAAGGTCTCTTTAATCACTAAAGAAATCTAGACACAAAATTATGTCTTGAGAGTGAAAAGCCAAGGCATTTTATTACAGCATTAGAAATCATACCCCAAGGAGAAATTGCTCTTTATCATTACAGGGACCTGCGGCCTCTAAGACGCGGAAGCAGAAAGTTGCTTACGCAACAAGAAAGCACTGACAAATTAACTATACTGTCATTTCTTAAAACCAAGAAATTCATCATTTCCTTGATACATTAAAACAAAGATCTACAGCTAAGATAAAAAACACACTCCTCAAATACAAGCATTGTAAACTGTCTGGGAATGACAGCATAGATAATCTTAACATCTTTGCACTAATCTAAGAAACTCTATTTGGTAAAGAATTAGTCTCCAGAACTAACAGGGTTATCATTCACAGGTTTTAACACAATTAAAAAAAGCATTCTGAGAAAACCACTTCAGTGGTTCTAAACATCAGAAATAAATTATGTACGTACTGGGTTTTAGTAATAGCGAAGTTACTCTTTTCAATTTCACAACCCATCCTCCATTTGCCCCACCAGATACAAAGTCCCCACGGAAGCCACACAGGACAGACCAATGAAGCATCATCTGCAAAATACACTCAGATTAAGTGAAAAATCTGTAGTCACGTTCAAAACAAAAAATTAACTCAGACAATCCATCTTTCAAAAAAACACCCTAAGCCAGTCCAATTATAAGAAACAAAAACTTTAAAAGGGATTTTTCCCTTAAAACAAAAATTGTTTAATACACAAATGCTTGCAAGCCTCCAAAAGCCAAGTTGAGCTACAGGGTTTATAGTCATCGTGTCGATCTCCAGTATGCTGGCTCTGCTTTAGCACTAGAACATCCCTTGCAAGTATGTAGTCACAGGCTGGTTCAATGTATTTCAGTTTTACAAGTATATATTCTTTTCCATTACTTCAGTTTTAGCATCAGCAGGGACAGTCCGCATGTAATAAAGGTTATTTTAAGCAGAGAAGCAATTTGCTGTCTTCCATATTTCCTACCAGCATCCAATGACTTACTGTCACCAACACGAGTCTTTCTAGATCAAAGGAATGCAACTGGAGCTCAATATTCTACCACTATAACCTACGGCCACAAGACAACATTTACTGCGTATTACATATTTGCACTTAAACAATGACACCATACCAAAAAGGCAGCAGTGCACTTCATGCAAGTACCATTACAACCATCACAGTTGCCAAAATTGCAGAGTATTTTTGTATTAAAAATATGGCTAGGACTCCAAACTTACTGGTTTTAAATACAGTTGACTGTGTAGTTACATGTTGCTTTTCTCTGATAGCTAATTCAGACTAAGAAGTCTCCCACACATCGCAGCAGCTTATTTCTCTCCCTAGTACCATAATTCATCACACACTAAATCATGCTGATGAAACTGTTTGTGTGGTTATGCTATAAACATCAATGAAGTAATCTGGGAAGGAAACCAAGACATGTTTTTTATTATAAAATATACACTTGCAAGTCTGGATCATTTCACTGATTGGGTTCACAGCACAGCTGTGGAAGAAAGCAGTGTGGGGGACTGAGCAGGTCAGGGTCAGGCAGGAAAAAGAAATCATCCTTCCCACTAGGAAAGCTAACATAAATCTATACTTGTAAGAAAAGCAGCAAGTAGTAAGATATGTCAGCCTTAACACAGGTAATTGCCACTATCAGAACAGACTTACATTTAACCAAAGTGCTTGGAGCAGAGAAGCATTTGCTAAAAAAAAAAAAAAAAAAAACCACACACCCAACTTTATGCAGTATTAACTTAATAGAACTGTAAGTCATATACACATTTACATGAAGCCATGTGCCTCCTGTGGTTCTAATATGCCATACAACATCACATAGTTAAACTCTGCAGGACTGCTCTAGTTACCATTGAGTTTTCACTTCACACTATCCAAATCTGAGCTTTTCGGCATACAGGGTCAGGAAAAGAAATTTCTCATTACTTACAGGTTACTTTCAAGTTCTTCAATAACTGTCCTGGTGGGCTCTCCAAAAAACAAGACTCCAGAGAAGATCTTAAGAGCTACAGAGTGGGAAATGTGATCTCCATTCATATCAAGATTGCAAATAAGGGCATAGCAAACAACCTACTGGGATAAGTTGAATATGGCTTTGGCAAAGAGTCAAAAACCCTGCCGGTACTCCAAGCCGACAGGTAAAAGGGATTCAAGGAAAACATGTACCTGGACATTCAAAAAGCCCAAGTTGCTTCTTTGGCAAGAAGTCAAGTCACCTGGTTACAGAGGAAAGGTCCATTTACGGGCACAAAGCCAGCTAAAGACCAGGAAGCAAGGATAAGACTTAGTAGTCAACTTTCTGCTATGGAGAAGATTCAACAGTGGAGCCGACCTGGCAGCATAGCTAGGACTCATTCTATTCAACATCTATCAGTGACCTGGATAGAAGTGCACAGCAAAATTCTTCCAGTCTACAGATAAAGCTAAGCTTTTACAGGTCAACCAGCTGCAATGGCAATGACTATGAGCTCTAGAAGGACCTCACAAAGCCAAATAAGCAGACTGCAATAGATGAGCCTCAGTGCAGACAGAGCCAAGACAACATATGAGGAAGAAGAAAAAAAAAAATCTTAAGTTGTGCTTCCATGCTGAATTTACAATTCAAAAAAGGGATCTTGGGAGTCATTGTTGACAGTCCTCTGAAATTACTGGCTGAGCGCGTAACACTTGCTCAAAACGTCATCTAGGTATTGGGCATCAACAGGAAAGAACTGAGAACGAGGCAGAAAGTAATGTTGCTGACATGTAAAGACAGCACATCACAACCTTAAGAACCAAGATGTGGAGACAGGAATAGCATACAAGCAGGGCAGAGCATAATTCAAAAACATACAGAAAAGCATGATTAAAGGATTAAAGAAACAGAATAGCTGCCTTGGGAGAAAAGAGTGAAGAGGCTGGGGCTCTTTAATCTGGATGCAAGACGATGAGGGGTGGGAGGCTGCAATACGTTCAAAGCTTACAAAAACCTGATGGCAGTAGGTAAGATCAGCATTTTTGGCAAGGAACTTTGGGAATTTGTTACCTCAGGATTGTGAGCAGATACTAAAGGGAACAAACACGGATGCAGCCTGCAATGCGAGTCATGTTTGAACAGCAGAATGGCAGTGAGTTACAATGAGGCCATGTTCACATGTTCTCCCTAAACAGCAAGGTCACTGCTGCTGCTGAAGACCACGTATTTCTTACTTTCCAAATCAAAACTAGAGAGGAAAAGGTTAATCAGAAATATTCCAAACTGATCTAATACCAGGAAAACCTCTTAAAATACAATTTAACGATTTAATTTCCATTATACTCTTACAATGAGATCCAGTTCAGAGGAAAGTACAGATGCTAAGTTAGATGCGGCAAGGAGCTTGGCTTTTGAGATGGAGGAAAATGAACTGCAAGAAGGCAAGTTTAGCTATCTCAATTACATATTACTCTAGGCACTTCAGAGTCAATAAAAGCTTGCTTCCAAAACAGCTACACACCACTGTGCCACAGGCTCCATCTCTGAAAGCTTCAGTGTCAGCAAAGGCGGCCCAGATTAGAAGTGGGCTGACTGTTCCTGGCTGTATGATCAACCATAGTTATGGTTCCTTGATGTCATCTCAAGGGAATTCCACGTGGAATAAGACACACCTTTAAAATGCAACATCTATTTCTCCATGAAGGCCCATCCTCTCCAGGCAACTCTTAAACTAGGAGGGACAGAAAAACAAGCCTAAAACAACTGAGTCATTGCCTAGTATCTCAGCAGCAGAAGTTTCTTCAAAAGAGACAAGGTGACGTTAAGTACTTGTACATGGGTGGTTTCACATGCTAACAAATTCAGCAGTCTCACTTCTATTCCTCTCTGCCTGGAAACATCATGGAAGCAAGGAGGTAGCGAAGCTCTCATCCTCACTTCTGCTGCTGAACAGCTCTACAGCCTGGCATTCTGACCCAGATTTCTTGAGTAACTAAGACATAGGTGGCTTATCTCCTTCTCATGTTTTCCTTAAAGTCACTCTCCTTCACTGCTTCCTGCTCCTGTCACAGCATATGGCAGAAGAGAAGCAGGTAGAGACCGACCTGAAAGCACTGGGACTGACAATCGATGGAGAAACATCTTAAGATGATGAGAGAGGTGCCCCATTACTGGGTCTTTCACAGCTGGGTCGAGCTGTCTCTCCTTAGGCTGACCTCTGAGGCAGTGAAGGCATGTGTCTCAGTACAGGGCCAGTACTCCTGGGGAATACACCTTAATATTGCTTTGGTTTCCTGTTCTTTACAGCTTTCAATACTACATGGGACTGTGATGGACAACTTGTAAGACAGGCCTAGAGCACACAGCCTCTTCTTTCCTTGAGACAGGAGCTGCACAGAATAAAACTCTTATCCAGTACTGAGGATCCGAATCGTAGTTGAAGCAAAACACTTAGGGATCACTGGACTGAGCTTAGACCTGTCAACATGAACAGACCGTGAACTAGTATCTGCTCCAATCAGCCAGGCTGGTCATGAAAACAGTGGTGCATGTAGGACCAAGAATTTCAATGCAATTCTTGCCTTGGGTCAGCACCTTGAGTCCCACTGCAGACAGGACTCAGTGACACTTTCTAGGGCCTTGGGAGGCTGTGGGGAGATCCATCAGCCACCAGCAGAACCTGCAAGACCATGCCCCTTCTCCCTGCACTTGCAAGCTATAAGGAATCAGCATCCTCAGCAAAAATAGAGAAACTGCAAAAAAGTATTCAAAGCTTTTCCACATCTTCAGATCACGGTGAAAGAAAACAACCCATTTAAGCGGCAATAAAGAGAAGAACCCACCCTGAAGCACTATAATCACTGAGAACTACCTGAAGCACGCTTACACACAACAGCATTTGATCAATCACGTACACAGCAGTCCGAATACCCGAAGGACTACATAAGCACTTAACACCAGTGGCTTCATCCTCACTTAAAATTTCAATTGTCATTTTAAGCAGTTAATAACACATCCACACAGCTTGCAACAAGCAGGTATAAAAGCAACAAGTTCTGTTTTACTAATAACTTAAGAAGTGTATTTTTAAAAATTATTAGTCAGTTTCTGTCCATGTACTTCAGGTATGTTACAAGTCCACAATTCTCAAATATTACACTTCAGGTAACTTAGACAAATATACTTTTAAGTGCCTTTGCTCACATACTTGGGTTAGAAAACCTAAAATCTCAAAAAAAAGTCAAGCTGTCCCTAAAAAGAAAAAACGTAAATGACACTCCACTAAAGTTAAGACACACTAAGCACTAAAGGGTATCACTTCTGCTTGTTATATTCTAACTCTGCTGCAAAATTTATATTTAAAACTTTTTGGAATAGTATTTCAAATCCAAGCATGAAAACAATTTTAGCCGTACTATGAGTCTTGCAGAGCACAACGTAGCTTTCCCAATTCCTTCACAAAGATTGTGATGATGAATTACCATGTTGCAGAAGATAATAATGAAAAGAATAGACTGTTCAAAGTCCAACTTCTACTCATTAAATGCATACAATTTAAATCTGTTTCACAAATCACAGTAAAAGCACCATTAAAATATTACGCATTTTTGACTGCTCCACAAGTTATGCAGTTCTTCAGATTCACAGAATGTTAAAACCTCAAGGTGTTGGTGGATCAGTGTTGAGGTCAATGTTAAGACAATTATTTGCAGTATATGCTAGTCATTAAGTATATAACTCAGTATTAGACGAGTACAGAATTTTACATATGTAACGCTAAATGCTGGCTTGTTAATGCCCTACTACATCTGCTGCATGTTTTTGTTCTTCAGATGCAAGCAGTTTCCTGAAAATAATGTTTACAATATCACAATAGTAAAGACACTGAACCCTTTCCCACAGGCCACCTATATCTTATGCTTGCGTGACTTCAGCTCATTTTATTGTCTTGCGTTACATACACCTGACCACATATTCTTTAGCAGTTTAACAGCATTACTTTTCTGATTACTTCCAAGTCTAAAATCAAGCACTTTTTCTAACAGAGCAAGATGGAGTATAAAAAAAATATCACAAAACTCCAAACAAAACTGTAGTTTGTTCTATGACATAAGGCACCAACAGTCTTCCTCCAGCAAACAGAAAACAGTAAGATAATCTATTTCTGCACTATTTTTATGTTCACATACTCAACCAGAGGAACTGGAAAGGAAAGGTTTCCATCGTTGGTTTAGTTGCGTGGCAAGTCTAACTACAGAGTCCTTATTTTAGTAAAGTTTACCAGATTGTTTGGGGAACTTTTGGAACTGGTGACATGGGGACTTTCCCAAACAGAAATCAAAGCAACAAAAATAGAAAGGAAAACACTAAGCATTATTTCTCTTTGTATTGGGCAGAGATAACTGAACAGCAGATAGGTTCAGTATAGAACACACAGAGAAGTTCAGAACATGAACACTGAATTTCTGCCAATGAACTAACACAGCTAAGGAAAAAAGGTAATAAAATCCTTCAAAGTTAAAAAGGCTGCAAGCCTTATGTTTACTGCTACTGCCTTGAAAGGGCAATATTCTTTTTTATAGAGTCTAGAGTCACTTCATCTCACAAACTCAACTCTCCTTAAAAGCAATCCACATTTCTCATCTTACACATAAGCAGGAACCCTGGGGAGTATGAAGAGGCATAACCCTAGAGATAGAAAATTCTTTATCCCATCTCAAGCTAGAGGAGTGTCATAATTCTGGACACTGCTATTTGTGAACAGTTGAAAATTACAAAATTGGGTACAACAGGCAGGTTTTGTTTGTTTTAATGCAAAACATAGCCAACCAGAGCTCAGCACATTTCGGTTTACTTGGAGGGCAAGTATAAGTGCAAATCCCTATATAAAAGTGAACTGCATTCACTTCACAAATCTGATGGAGTTACTGAACTTAAACTAAGATTAATTTTTCAAACATACTTGCACAATGTTCCAGACTAGTTAGTTCTATCTGCTAGAACCATTATA
>NW_010433162.1:73138-96760 GCF_000710305.1 Buceros rhinoceros silvestris
CCCTAATTTCTATTCCCGTATCCTTTCTCTCTTTACTCCAACTGCATCTTCAGATCTATTTTGCTTCTTACAGCTCTTCCCTGCTTCTTTGAATCAGAATTATGGTAGCAACCTCTAGTTTGTCCCCTTCAACTTCCTGAAATAGGAGGAGTATCTCTCACCATACCAGGCTGTATTTTAACCTGTCTCAAGAGCTAAGTATGAAGTCATTGGTGTTTCTTCAACCATCCTTGCAGCTAAACAACCTCCCTCTGATTAAAATCAAAGCTGAATTTGTGTGCAAATCATCACTGTCCAGATATGTTGGTCTACATAGTGTTTACCTAGCAGCTGAGAAAGAACCCATCACAACTCATACTCCCATACTTCTGCACAGAGATGGAGAAACAGCATTTTCTCCTGGAAGAGTTACTGAACATCCACCCTGCTTTACTGAAAATTCATCAATCAAATAGCCTGCAGTCTGGGGACACCAATTTTAGGCTTTAAGTTCTCCCAGAATTTAAATCCATCCCACCTAAAGGCCAGGATGTGGAAAAGCAGTTCCCATACTGCAGAGCACTACAGAGGAAAATGAAAGGATGACTGAAGAAGCTCCAAGCACTGACCATCCCAGGTGGCTGAGCAATGCCTGATAATAAGAACTGCCTCACACCCCACCCTGATAACAGCTCAGCCTTGAACACACACTTGTGCACATACACTCCCCCCACCCCAGTCTGCCGCTCCTGAAACAGAGATAGCAGACTATACCTGCAGTGACCAATCTGATGCTAGAAATGGACAGAGTGCCACAAGTTAGCAAGGTAGAAACTGCTTTCATAACATTAATTATTAGCCTGACATCATGGTCAAAACCAACTTAACTCACTTAGAAGATCTGGACCCAATTTTAGCCTCTGGTTACCTTTTAATAGGTGCTTCCAACCTCTGAAGGCAAACCTGACAGCCAACGAGCCATTCATACTGGTGAGACTGGTGTCCTCTCCAAATGGTGGTATGTCCAGGTACATCACCTGGACATCGCTTCGCTCTTTGCACGTATTTACCACTCTAGATAACACTTTTTTTGCAATGTATTCCTCCTTCAGAGGTTGAGCAAATGCTTGTAAAGTTTTCAGAACCCATAGGGCACTTAAAAGCTCCTCATCCAAGTTTATGGAGGCAATTATAGCAGCTTTCAAATATTGTTCTGACTGCCTTCAGCATCTATGCTTTTTGAAAGTATGGACTAGAAAGCATTGGGTAAACTATTTCTCTACACGAGCAGCATACTGAAAGCAACTCAAAAGATTTCTTATTCTTGTATAGCAAAGCACGTTATCTTTTCTCAAAAGAAATACTAAATTCTAGAACTATTTACCTCAAGTAAATACACACTTCTCATTTTATAATGTAATTCACATGGCTGTAAAACATCTATAATACAGATTAATTTTTAAGAACAACACCACACTCAGATCACAACAGCGGATCTCCTTTCTACTCCTCACAGCATTCAACATTATGTAAAAATGTACAAATGTGCATTTTACACACCTAAGAATATCAGAAGAATGTATTTAAAAAGCTTTTTTTTTTTTTCTATTTGAGTGGAAGTAGAAACTAGCATAATGTGAGGGGAAAGCTCAGACCTGCGCCCAAGCAGTGCAGGGACCTCAATCAAGTAACTGATGTTATGCTGTTAGTTTCACATTGGCATCATCAAGGAATTGCTAAGAAACAGTATTACCCTGCACCGACAAACTCTTTCCTCTCTAGCTACTCGTATGGAACAAATGCTACTACTTACAAAAAAAAAACCACTGCTTAACTTTAATGCTTGCCTCTAAACTAAGACAGCCTTCCACTTTTAATTGGATTCCCACATCTCCAAATGCCGATTTGGAACAGAGAAGCTGTTTACTTCGATGATGGCAAACAGCAGAACTCATTGCGCATAATTTTTGGAACTGCTTGCTTAAAAGACGCTGATTTCTTAAATTGCCTGATTTTTCCAAGCTGAGTGTATTACAAGGAATGCGAGAACACTACTAGCACAGGCTGAAGAATGAGCTTTAAGAAAGGCAGGCTTCCCAATTCCTCCCTTTAAGTACAAGTTTCAGTGGAAAAGGTGAACCCCTCATGCATAAAACTACTCTAAATCCTAAATTACAACTGATCTCCACTAGGCTAGATGACCTTGCAAAGAAAAAAAAAATCTCTCAAAACCTTTAATGCCTTTAAGCACCAAAACCACTTCCTCCATAAAAATGACTTGCAAGAATTATTTGCGCAGTTAAAGAGAATTGACTTAATATTGCTACAGCTGTTATAAAGAGAATTTACTTAATATTACTGCACCACAATCAGACTTTAAAATACTGTAAATTTCACCTTTAAACTTGTCACAAGTATACACAAAAAAAGAACCACGTATTTTTCTCATGTCATATATACAGGCAGCAGTAGCTGACTAGACATCATGTCTGTGTTTACAACAATCCCTAAACACAAAAATTGAGCAAAAACTCCTACACTCAACAAGTCAATTGATATACCAGATCAGCTCTTCTTCCAAGAAAAGTTGAGGTACAATTAACTAACTGCCAAGTACAGCTCCACACATACCACAGCTCGTCTGAAGCTTGTTTACCTATTCCACCATCTTAAAAAGTAAAGGTGAGGACAACAAAGACCTTTAGGTACTGACAGTATTTCTTTAGCAAGCACACCCATTTCCCACCCCTCTCCTTTCCTTAGATTTGACACAATCTGCAATTCAAGAGCAAGCTTCATAGGTACCTCACACAAGCACCTCACCCTTTATAGCTTCTTGTTCCTCTGTTGGTAGAGAGGGAAGATAAGAGCATATTTAAAAAAAGATAAAGCACTGTCAACTGAATGAAGCGAAGACTTGTTGTCTTCAAGGCACTTTGACTTACAAAAAAAGTCTTTGCTCTCTCTTTTTTTTTTTTCAATTAACCATCAGTAGGAATGAAATAGTGAAAACCAGTTTCAGTACTGCTTCCAGCCACTGTCATGATAAACTTAGTTCTAAGCACAGAAAGTTTCAACCTACTTTCTCCACCTTATGAGGCAAGTCATCTGCACACAGACCTACATCTGAAAATCTGACTGCAGGTTTCCATCTAAGAAAGGAAACTGCTACTCAAGGAAGGATGTCTGCCAGCCATCTAGGACAAACATGAGAGCACCTTTCGTCTTTAACTATATTGCTACGGGTGTGGCAAGACAAGGCTGCTAAGGTGACCTAATACTTTACTGTCATCAAAAAGAACACTCCTTTCTGCTCACCCTCTTCCCCCAGCCATACAGTCCACCCCAGCCCTTGTCATCATAACTACAAAAATAAGCTAATTCAATTTGCTACCCTGGCAGAAAACTGATTACTCTCATGTTGGGTTAACTTTCTCGTGAATAAGCAAGTCCAACCGGCTCGCTGCATGGTCATGTAAGCTCCAATGATGACCACACAGAGGAAGCAGTAGGAATATGGCTAGTAGTAGAACCCCATTTTGACAGCAAAAAGACAATTCTGCTGAACTAGCAGCTAAATGCACTCTGAAGTTACATTAAATTATATTCAAGAAAAGTATTAAATTACACTACAACCTAGGACTTTGAAGCAATAAACAAAGCCTTGCAACATACATTTACAAGTATGTATGTATGCACAGACAATATACAAGGGTACAAACATAAATATATCTTATATGTAACTATCAATCATTTACTTCCAAGGGTTCAGTAAAATGTAAGGGCAATTCTTGACCTCATGTACTGCTACTATTCATTGTTCGTGAAAAATCATTAAACAGAAAAGTGGGGAAGGTGATCCAATACCTCTTACAGAATTTAATTGATTTAGAATACTTACTTTCAGGGCCAAACTCAAATAAGCCCTGACTTGAGTACTTCTGTTAAAAATATAACTTCTACGCCTAAAATACACTGTAGGAGTAAACTCTGAGTAGAAAAACATTAAGGCAATACAGTCTTCCAATTCCAAAGTGCTCACGGGCATCCACTTACTTGGTCAACACTTTTCAAAAAAAAAAAAACAAGGCTGAGAAGCATAACCTGCTGGCTCCCTCCTGTCTTGTGAGGAAGGTGCTGACAAGAGAAGTAGCTAATTATTTTGTTGATATAGATTATTTCATTACAACTCACTGATCCCTGTGGGATCTGGCTCATCAAAATTGACTTCACCAGGAGTTTCACATCAGGTGTTTTCTTACAGATATTATGACCAAAATTCATTAGCTGAAGTGATGAAAAACTGTCTTTATGTTAGGTGTGAGTATGACTCATCCTCAAGTCAGAATAGACATCATTTCTCATAATCTTTACTTGCAGTGGTAAACAAGTTGTGACAAATTACAGACAATATATCACAAAGCAGACTGCCCTGAAAGAATGGCATCCCACACACTTCAGAAATAGAAATGAGAAAGGAGACTTCATTATTATCCACATAATCTGAGGCAAAAGACAACCAGTCAACAAGGGAAAGCTGACAGCCACAAAAGCAGATGAGACTTGAAGAGTGATATGGAATAAAGGAAACAGTATTATCCACCCCGAGAGAAGAACAACATGTTTTGCAGAAGGTAGGCAGAGAACAATGAAGGAAAACTAAGAGTAAGTGTGCCAAAAAGAAAAATGAAAGTATCCTTACAAAAAGGAGGAAAATAAAATGTCACACCTTTTACCAGAGTTTTAAAGAACATAAATTAAATTACTTCCCATTAACTGGTAAGAAAGGGTCACTTAAACAATGAAGTGGGTCTCATATGTGAAAATAGGAAAACAAAAAGTTGTGTAATCTCCATCTTTTGGGAAGTGCTTTATTGGTAGTTTTTTCATGCTTCAGTTCACAGCAATTGCAATCCCCAAAGCACCCTCCTGCCTCAAAAAACCCACCACATTTGGCAAGACTGAAAACATGCAACAGATAAAAGGGACTGAGCAATCAGGCTTTGAGTTCAGATGCTTTATATTGGCAAATCTGTGTAGGGAGAACCTTTAGCTTGAAAGGAAATCACCAAAACTCCTGGTAAGTGCAGTCAAAAGGTTTCCTCTCATCCATAAACAGATTAGAACTAACAAATGTAGGAGAGAGGAGGGGAGGAGACCAGGCACAGAATAGAAGTAATTGTACTCAGCAGGGACTCGGGAGTAGGAGGAGGAAGAGGATGTTTAGTCAGTACCTTCCAGAAATACTGAGACGAAGGTGCCCTACCTCTTCCTACCTAAATTACTTCAAACTTGTATAAAACAATGCATATTGGGTTACAGTGCCTCAGTACTTAATTTAAAAGACCAAAACGAAGAACTCTTGCCATGTTCATATTATTCATAAACTATTTGCCAAGTACATGACAGCCTTTAGAAAAAGTAGATGTGTATATATTTTAAGAAAGCCTTGGTGGCACTTCCTTGGCTGTGCAGAGAGGTCCTGTACAGCTATGCATGTTGCAACCAATACCTCTGTGCTAAAAGGGAGGAATTGGAGCACATCCCCAGAAAAAGGTATAGCCTGGAAGCATTCTCCTATCTAGGTACAAGAGACCTTTCCTCCTGCCACATATGTTATCACTGAAATTGTATCCTTATGTATAAAAACCTCTTGTAACCTACTGCTAACACTTCCCTTCCCAAAACCTTACAAAGGAACAATCTCAGGTGGACTGTGACTCTCTCCCTCAGAAAGTGGACTCAAGTCACTGCATGGAAAATATGTGATTGAACTTACTATGGAAAGCTGTAGTGCGCTAATCATTCCATCTGCACAGTCACCCTGAGGTAGTTTCACTGTAGTTTATTTTCCTTATACAGGCTCTTAATGAACATACATGTAGCTATCCGAAGGCAGAGTTTCATGCAGTTGACCTACAACGACTATTCACATGTCCACACCTTTGGTCCCTATTACGGTAATACACGAAGGCTTCATAATCTTTAACTGCCCTCAATATCTGATAAGGTGATGAATCACAGCTTTGAGCTGGGGCACTGCAGAAAAGCAGTATTTGCCTACATCAGACAGCGTTTGACTGAACAGCAAAAACCCTACCATGGACAAAATCACGAGGTCATAAAGGCATTTCTACATTGCTATAGCCATTTCCATGCAGAATAAGAAACTGCAGATGATAATATAAAGTTTCTCTATACTGGCACAACCTGAGCACACCACAGCTTTCAACAGCATAAGCACTGCTTCTCGAAAAGTCAGACCTAACAGGATGGCAGCCAGGCATACACAGCTCGCTCAGCGTCTCAGGACAACAGCAGCAGCAGGCGGCAACTCAATTCAGACCTCCCAGCTCCCCCATTTCCTTCACTGGTAAGGTACTGCTGATCCTCTTCACCCTGTTCTCTGTAGTCTGTTCCTTGCTAATACTGACAGAACCAAAGCTTGCAGCAGCTCTGCAACCAAGTGCTTTTTTACAGTTCATTTTACACAAGGCATCATGAAACAGAAGTGCTATGACAAGCCAGTTCTTGTCTCTCTGCTATTAACAAAAAAACTTGCCCCTTGACTACAGAAGTACAGCAAGACTAAGAACTGGGGACTGAAGTGAAAGCCTCATACAGTAGGCAAGTCTTTCTGGCTGACAGTTTTAGGAGGTAATGCTCCTTCATTAGGCAGTGCTTGCAAGGCACTCATTCAGTGCAGTAACAGAGATTAGAATATGACTTGAAAGTTAGTATGTTGGGTAAAAAAATAAACTTTTTCCTGAAGGGACAAATTATAAGCAAAGTTCATCTCTACTTTTCCCTGTTTTGAGTTCTACTCCATTTCTTGGATATATTCTCTGTCTTGGCTACCACTGCTTTTAACCTGGTTCCCTGAGCTAATTAAGCTTATGTGATCACTGTTTTGCACATCTGGTTTTCTCCCCACAACCAAGAGATCTGGATCTTAGCCACTGTCAGCCTAGTGTGAATGAGCAAAAATCTGAGACATTATGGACCCCCTGCCAAACCAGCAAAGGAGGTAACACTCTCTCCACTGGCTGGCAGCTGGAAACCAACTGATCAGCACACATGTACCAGACAGCAGCAAGAACATGCTCTGCTCCAGACAGGCCAAAATCCATGCCTTCTCTGCCTGTGAGAGAAGGAAACCAAGGTCACCGAGTTACAGTGTATAAATAAAATTGAACAAATCCTTAGAAAAGGAAGCATCATTAGTTCCACTGCTCAGAAGTCTGTGCCATACATGTCCACAAACTTATCAACCTTTGCTTTAAAGCATTCCAGGGCTCTGCTTTCACCTACATTTGACTTCCACTGGGTCTCACCCAACCTGCTTCAAAACCTTGACAACACACCCTTAGGAAGCTTGTAATAGCAAGAGCTCCATCTTTTGGAATATGATCACTTTGTGTTTTCACCTACGTGCCTGTGCATGAAGCAGATACTCCATTTGTACTATCACTATTAAGACTGCACACTGAATAATAACCACAACTCATGTGTGTTTTTGCTACACCATCAACTATTATCCACACAGGATCTACGCATGACATACATAGAAGTAGCAATAGATAAAAATATTACAAAACCTTCTAAAGCTGTAAATAAGGCACAAAAGTCTTATTATCAGGCAGAATATTGGCTCTGGAGGCCAAAGGTGTGAGATGAATGTAATCTAATGTGAGAATTTATTTCCAAACCACAGTCTTTGCTTTTTAAAAAAACCTTTTGGCAACGACTGGGTAACAGCTTAAAAAAGACCCATCTACCTAAGATAAATCTACCTCAATTCTACACCCTATGGAAAAATCCAAAACTCAGCTGCTGAAGGATTTTCTTAATGCTACTGCCATCTAACAGGCTTCAACAGCGATGCACTAACACACCAATACTCATGCTTTTCTGGGACAAGTACTTCATAGATAGGCAGGGACCAACCTACACACAGCTTTGGAAATCAGCATTCACACACAATCTAGCTGAAAATCACTAGACAGGAAATAGCTCTAAATGAGAGAAGGAAATCTTTAGCAACAAATCTAAAAAAAAAGAAAATCAGTTTCTCCTAATCAAGAGGACAGCAAGCAGAAGAATTAATTTTCTAACCTTTACATTTAGAACAGACTGCTGCTTTAAGCACACAAAAGCTAAGCAAACATGTTTTAAAGTGTTCAAGATCTAGAGAACTGACAATTTGGGTTTCTATTTCTGTCTGCTTACCCTGCTGCTCCTGTCTGTAAACATTTTGTAGGAGGATGTGAAATTCAACAGAGAGGACTCTGAACTATGAATGACTCCACAGTGGTGCATTCTTAGAAGTGCGTGGTGGTGCCTATGAGCTCACTCACACATACTAACGTCACTGGCCAGGGTCAATTCAAGGCAGCTACAGCTCTACTTGGTTACAGCTGACTGACAGTTCATTAATGCAGAAGTGTTGTTTCCCCACCTCTAGTCATAATTTGACGACAGAAAGAAGGGGGGGAGGGAGGAGGAGAGAAAAAACATGTTTTAGGGAAATTAGGTTAACAAAACATTTGGTAATACTTTCAATTCATTGCTGGTCTTTAACTTCTAGCAAAAACATCCACTGAACACTGACTTATCTACCTCATCAGGCCTAATTTAATTTACCACACTCATTTTGTCCAACCTGCTAACTTGAAAACCTCTGTATATGTTGTGTAATTTATTCTGAATGCTTTCATTCTGTATTCCTCAACTTGAGAGGCTCCTGTGCAATAGGTATGATAGCCTGCCCTACTCGCTCCCTGGTCTGTATTAATACCATAACCAGCTACCTGAGCTAGTAAAACATAATACAAAAACACCCTAAGGTGTCACCCACACAAGGCTGGGTAGAGTACATTAGGCAAGATTTAAATGAGCTATGTTACACACAGGTATTCAAAATCAGGTATGCACAACTCACCTTTAATATACCTTGACCTGATCAACCAAGCTCAATGCAACTGCTTCGCCTCCACAAGAAAAAGGTTTACTTTACAATCACAGTTCAAAGACAGAACTCACCTTAATAGTTGAGCAGAACACGGTCTAAGCATATCAGAACTATTCATTTCAGAAACACATCGCTAAACACAAGCAACTTCTCATTGCTTCTTCAAATCGAAGTCTTAGTTGATTCACCCATTCAGCTGTATCATATCTAAGGTTCTATCAGAACCTACTATACATGGCACACCATATCATTTAAATGTCTGAAAAAAGATAGATGTAGGTATAGGTGTCTCCATCACCACAGCTTTCCATCAGCTAAAGATGACATACAGGGCTGCCCATTGTGAAATGTAAACTGTAACAAGGGATTTGGAATCTCAACACTCCAAAAGGTGGTAAAACTGTATCTTCTGTTTTCTAGAAGTACATGTGAACAGAGGGAAGAAAAAAAAATACATTACGAACCAAAAAAAGGAACCAATGCCTACTTTTAATAAAGACGCAGATTTACCCAATGTGTTGCAGTTTTAAATCAATTAAAGTAGGAACAAAGAAGAGACAGTCATCTAATCTTTTTGATTCTAAATATGACAATTGTAACAACTTCAGTATGCCTTGGGGTTGGGATAAGACACAGACTCCTCGCATTTGTTACACTACGTACATAAAACCAATATAAAAACGTACACCGTGTGACATGGAAAGACAAAACTCAGAAAACCTTGCTGTCTTTTGCTCAGAAGAAGCATACATGCTCAGGCAGGGAAGCTGAAAACTCCCACGTTATCATTTATAAAATGAAAACAAGCTAGAACATGTAAGAAGCTATCACGACACCACAAGGTGAATTTACTATGAACTCAGGCAAAACACTGGATAGTGGTTCCCACCATCACCACAAGGCAAAAAATTATTAACCATGCAGAGGTGTACTGGAGCTGGAACCTCCCCAGGGCACAGCACTCTGCCAACCACAGATCAGTCCCTCTAGAAAACTGAATTCTGGAACAACTAGATCAGGCTAAGCATCTCCAAGTTCAACCACTTTTCCCCTGAGTGGAGCAGGCCTTGACCAAAATGAAGTAACATTGTCCCTACTAAAGTAAAGCATATTTATCTGAAAAGAATTGAGAAGACCAGAGCATCTCCAAAAGAAAATATTTTCCACTACTGAAGAGTAAGGTGTTTGCTGTCTACACACTTCTGACTTTTATAAATTCTACTTTCAGCCTCAAAATATGTACTACCACAATGAAGTAACACTAACTTCTGCCAAAAAAGAGCACATTCCCACCAGCTCCATGGCAGCAAGCAACACATTTAGTGTCATCCGAAGGCTTGCAGCTATACTGTACAGCAAACCTAGAGATGAAAACTAAGTTTTGCATTAAAGAGTCATCACGCTATATGTCAACTCTTTGAAGAAAAGTTATGTATTTTTCTTCTTTTGCCCTCAGTCTTCCACATACAGAGAACCAAATCATGAGACAGCAAGTCAGCAAGGCAGAAACTTGAATGGTTGATGAAATTTTGACTTCCATTAGATTTGGCATGTAGGTTGCCATGCAGAGGCTCTGACAACTCCAGAGGCAACATTTTTAGAGCTGTTATCACAACTCAGGAAATAACTCTTAAAAAGCAATACATGCTTTCACAGCTCTTTCCATAGTAGAAAACTAAGTGCATCATTATTTCAACACAAAACTCCCCATGTTTACTGCTGGAATAAAGCTTCCTAAGAACAAGCTAAATACACTGAAGACATTTTTAAAGTTTAGAGAAATAACATTTGCTATTCCACATGTTTAAGTATATAGCCAAATTTTTACCATTAAAGCAAGGATTCAACCACTCTGTGTAAATAGTTGCCTCAACAAGTTAACAGTGGCTTTCCCTAAACAGTCTGTGTGTTATTTCTAAGTGTTCTATTAAACACATGAAAGCAAGAGTCCTCTGAGAGCCCTCTAAAAAACTAGTACCCCATATTAGCCAAAGATCCCAACTATCCTGGCTGTTTAAAACAGTTTCTAAAGTTCAAATATAGTTGTGTTCTTTGCTAGTTACACTGAAGGACCTGAAACCTTTCACACCCTCAGAGCATTAATTATGGCCATCATTTTAGATACCACCATTTCAATTAAAAAATCTCTTTATAGGGGACCCTATAGATAATTATTGACTTTCAAAATTACTTTTCTTCCTGGTAAATTAAAGTCTACCATGAAGAAGAATGCCAAGGACCAACACGTACCATCTGATGGCAATATAACTGTACTTCCATTGGGAAGAGAGGAAAATGGGATGTTTTGAAAACAGGCATTTTTATTAAGTACAGTATCAGCCTCACATTCAGACCAGTGTATGGCAACCACATTATATTTCAAGGAATAATACCTAGAAAAATGTTATTTTGTATGCCAGCCAAAAATAACAACTGCAACTTGGGCGTGTATGGGGGTAAGAAAGCAAAACAGAAGAGTTTGAATACACACAGCAAAATATGAAAGCCAAGATCTGGAGTTAGAGGGATATATGGTTGACATGCTTGGCATTGTTTCCAAACGAGATAAAGCAGAAGGCTCTTACCACAAATCATTCAAAAAATAAAATGTTTACCTAATATTTTGTATTTTAAAACATCAACAAACAATATTAGCTTATATTTCTTTAACTATGATTTTTTTTAAATAAAATCAGATCAAGAGCGCAGTTTGTCAGCAAAGCGCAAAGCACATTTACAAAAATTAGGCCAGAATATTTCCACTACTAGAGTGTAGACAAACATTTAATTTGAATTCATATGTTCAAGATATATACAAGTAAAATTACCTCAATTCCTCTTTATGGGCCTACTAGCAGGAAACATGCTAGCAGTTAGAAGAAAAGAAAGAAAACCATGCTTGGCCACTCACAAAATTCACGTGCAACGTTTTACACCTTTGTTGCGGTTATTTTATGGCCTCACTACAAGGTGGAATATCACCCTCCAATATAGGCAGCAACCTACATGTCTCAGCACCTCAGATTCCACTTGCAAGTTTAGTGAATTAACTTGCATTCAAGTTCAAAACCAGATGGTTCTACATCAAAAAGGCTAAGTAAGTCAGTTTCACCAAAAAAAAAAACCACAAGGAAGAAAGAAGTCTTTCAGTTAGGGTTTAGAAGTTCAAGCCTGTTTACATCCGGTTATAAACTGTATGTATGTGACAGCACTGGAAGAGGCTGACACCTCATAGCCAGAAGACATGACTTGCCAGGCTTCCAAGAAGTCGTTGCCAGGGTTGTGCCAGGACTTGAGCATGCTGCTTCTGAACACTGAAGGGATCAACCTATTCAACAGTGAGGAAGCTACTCCAGATGACCAAGAGGTTACTTTGTAAATACGATTAATTCCACTACCTGCTGCACTAAAGCTTCACAACAACCAACGGTAGCAGAAACATCTTCAAAGAGCATATGAAGCTGGTTTTTACATCACAAGCTCATTTTTACATCACAATTTATTCTTACCTGCTACAAAAAGTACACGCACACTCTGGGCTACTCCATAGGAACAAGAAAGCATGTTATTTTCATGGAACTGACGCACATCTTTAGCAAGAGTTCAGTTTCTGATGATAGGTCTTCCCAATGCTATTTAGCTGGTAGCATCATGTAGGATCAGAGGCATGCCTCCATTTCAGCAACAAGGATCACTGTCAAACTGTTTAAGGCACGGGGCTCAATTGCCCAAGGACAATATACTCCATGTTACTGAAGGAACATAACAGCAATGAAAGTAATAATTCCTTTAAAGCTGTGCTTATCCATTTAAGAAATGTCACATGGGGGGGAGGGGCAGGGGGGAAGGAAGAGCCATGGCAGGAGAGTCAACAAGAAGAAAATATACTTTAAAAAAAGGCACACCTCAACAGTACATTAAAAATGCAGACACTTGCATGCACTTTCAAAGTCCAACAGCATTTGAATGAAAGAAAAGTTCAGAAAGTCAAGGTCCAAATAAAAGCTCATCAAGGCTACCTATGCTTGGAAACAGCACAAACCATACTGATTTTACTACTTGATTATATTTAACTCCCTGCCAAAATGAAGGTTTTTTTGATCTTGTTTGGGCACACATGATGCTCAACCTCCTCACTTGCAGAGAGCATTGGAAAACAAATTGTCACAATCAAGCCACATTCAACACTAAGTCCTAACTTATCTGAGATTTTTGCCTAACATCTTGAAATAAAAAGCTCAAGAAAATGTTTTGCTGTTAGTAGGTCAGGGACTTGAAAACAGTATGCGGAAGTATGTGTGTCCTGACCAATTTTCAATTTTTTTCCTCATAAATCCTTTGAGAAAAGAGGTCAAGAAGATCAGAGAAAGAACTCTTATATCCACACTTAAAATACACTGGTTTAACTACAAGTGAGAGAAGACACTTAAATTTATTATTTAAAAAAACCCAAAAACAAATAGAAGAGAAAACTAGATGGAGGGGTAAGATTGCACTCAAAATAAAACTCTTATCTAGCTGCCTTTGTTATTTGGCACACATTTTTGTTAAGAATCTTCTGCACAAAACCTGACATGTACTGTCATAAAACAAAAAAACCCCTAAATATGACTTAAGTAGTTCTCCCATATTCTTCTCCAATATATTGAATTTATACATAAATACTGTGAACACTGAATTTAAATATCCAAGTCATCATGCTAATGGCTTACAGAAAACCGTTCTAACAGTATAACCCCATTCCTTTCAAGAACGCCACAGAAATTAAACTGTAGCTTAAGTTTCAGAAGTAAGGCATATCAACAGTATTTTCACATCAATTTGGTTTCCACTACATCTTAACATGCATTACTAGCTAGTGCATTCTCTCATGTCAGATACTACATTCAACTCCCCTTTAAACGTCAAATAATTCAACTTCAAACCAGGCTGCAGAAATGGTGACAGCTAAAAGCAATTTCAATTTCACCTACGACATAGTTTGTTGCATAATACTCATTCAGTCCCTGAATCTGGATGACAACCAGAACATTGGCAGTTCTGGACTTTAAAACAAGTAGGGGATTCCCCTGAATTGTCTGAGCATTCCTAATATGCTAGAAGCAACGACAAAAAAATTTAAAGCCCTTTAAAGAATGGTAGAAAACTTGGACAAACCAGACAAATTCAATACAAGGTGAAGTTTCTTTTACTATTGTCATCATGGAAAACATTCAGGAAAAAGGTTGATATTATCATATAGACAAAATGCTTTTTTTTGTAGCAGTCTCAAATCTTAAACAGGAAAATAAATCTGCTGATACAGAAAGTTCCTAAACCCAATGCAAGTCAAGACAACTCAACATCTGATAAAGCTATATGGCTGTTCTAGCTGCTACTAGCCACAAAGAAATGTTCCATACATGATCATGAATAACTAAGTATGTTTCTATTTATTCATTTTAGCTTTATTCCAGCCACTTTAGTGGTCTGGATGAAGGCACACAACTGTTCTTTCAGAAAAGCAACCAAGGTTTTTCTCTTCAAGCCACAACAAAGGATGTCTTCATATATGCCAGAACATTCCCCTTAGCACAGCTGACTGGTTTTTTGAGGCTTTTGTTGGTAGTGTTTTAAAATCATGAAAGCTTCTCAGCTTTAACTTCTCATATGTATCTTATTAGAAGGCGAAAAACAAAAATGGTCTCTAGATTCCCAGGAGCAGCTTCTTCCTACTTAAGGGAACTATATTGTATAGCCCTGAGTTTGATTTAATCAAGGCAAGTCTTTAAGGCGTTTACCTTTTCTTGAGGGAAGACACCCTTAACATCTTTTTCTTGGTTGGGGAGAACAGAAAATAGAGATTTTTGAGAAAATACATCCTTTTATAACTTCAGTTACATTATATACTTGAGGGAAGTACAAACAATTAAACTGATGTTTGCCTATTCTGTCCTCAAAAAAAAAGCAGTCAACATCCTCTTTGACCATTTTGCTAAAGTTAAGTACCATTAGTTTCACTTCCCCATTCCCCTCTCCCCTGATAATCTTGGCTTGTGCTTCAGGACTGAATTCCCCTTTTATGAAGCACAAGTAGTCAGACAAGTGCATAGTACTCCACATGTGGTGACAGCAGCAGCAACAACTACGACCCCACTCATTTCCCTGTCTCCATGAAGGACACTATGCAGAATCAGTCATACTGACACCCTTGTGCAAAACCCTGTCTGTGCACATTTCCAAATGATACACTTTGAACATATGAGCTCTTCACATTACAGCATGCTATTTCAAGGATACTTGTATTAATGGCCACTGAAGTATTCCTGTACATTATTGCACTCTCTTACTAGTGAAAGCAAGCATTTGTCCCACATTAAAGAATGTTTAAGAATAGGAAAGGAAAGATGCACCAGTATCTCAGTAAGAAGTGTATAAATTTTACTGCTGTTATTTGGCAATTTTTGAATGTCTTTGGGCTTCATATTCTCTTCCCACTGGCAGGAGTTTGAAGTATGCCATAATGAAGTATTTCTACTTCACTCAAAGCCAAGGCAAGTGTTCTTCTCCCCTATAAGGAAGCATTACTTTTGGGTACACCACATAATATGCAGTGTAATTAACATGCTTAATTAAAAACTTCCCACCTGGATCCACCGATCTGCACATCAATTTCACTCCAAATCTGGAAACTTACTCCATTTGTATATGCTTCTACCACCACCTAAAAAGAACTCCAAAAGCCAGTATCAAAAAAGTTCTGAAGCATTTAAAAGAACATATATAAGACATTAGTAGGATCTGGAACTTCAAATCACCTTTGCTTTCTATACGCCATAGGTGCATCGCTGCATTCTTTAAACCAGACCCATTTTCAAGTTTGCCATTCAGCTTCCTCTTTTCCCTCAAAAAAGATTTTTGTATTTGTAAAACAGACTTACATAAAACTGAAACCCACAAAAAACCCCAAACAAAAAAAACCTGTGAGTGTAACATCTGTTAAACTCTGTCATTACGATCAATGAACACAGCATTTCCCAGAGAACCACATTTGAGAACTGTGGTTTCCAGCACAAAGACTGACTACACCAAAGGTCAAGGAGCAAGAAAGTGAAAAGTGACCATTTACATTAGAAAGGTCTTCATACGTGAAGAGAAGTTACTAATATTTTGACAAATACTGAAGAGAAGGAATGAGTACTTCTCGCCAATTTTTCTCCATGAGGAAGTTACTTCAATAATAAGAACTGCATTAACTTACAATTCCAGCTAGCATACCAACTGTCTCATAAAACATCCTGAACTCAAATGAACTCAGGGAAGAGAGGGTATTTTTATCATTATTTATTTTAAAGCCTTACCCATTTTCAGAAAAATCAATTGATCTGAATTTTTTCAATAAGCCAAAAAAAAAAAATCACTTGGTTAGGTTCCTCCTTCTTCCCAAGCAGCCATTTCTGATGCTAGGTTATTCTGGTGACTTCTTGTCATCATCGCAGCACTGAAACTGAAGAACGTCAACAGAAGCACCCCAGTCTCACAGTTATCAACAGGGAAGAGGAACAAGTTTTCAACAATACCTAAGTTGTAAACTTTCATCACTGAGTTGATGACAGCTGCAGACAAAAAAACCCCCATAGAACTGTATGCCCTGGCAGTCTAAGACATCTAAGAGCTGGACTGTTTTGTGCCTGTCAAAGTCAAATCAAACACTAAGCACAGCCTTAAGCAAAGCACTGCCTAAAAATGACATACAGTCTCCAGCAAAAGCCCTTCTTACAGCTAACAGTCTAACCCTTTCATCACCCAAAGATTGAAAAGAAAAAAACCAAAAAAGTCATTCAGGACTATTACTGTACCTTCAGAGGACTTTGGTGTAAGGCTTCAGGGTTATTATTTCTTCTCTCTCATTTTAGCAGATTAAAAAGAATCATTTTACATCTATTTTTACATATTCAAAATCACTTGGAATACAGAAGTGAACAGAATTTTACAAATACAACTTATCATTTTAAAAGAAGTTATATTAACAATAGTTCAGGATTCTAGCCTTCCAGAGTAACCTCACACGTACACTAAGATGTGTAAGCTTTGAGAGGCACAGAAAAAGCATTTCTTTAGTTCTAGTGAAGTTTTCCATACCAAATGGGGAACCACATACCAGTACAGATGATCATTTTTGCTCTGAAGAACCTTTGTAGTTTCTCATGTGAAAAACTCTAGACTTCAGTTTCACACATCTCTCCTTAATTTGTATGTCCAAAAGCTAGGTATAAGTCAATTAAAATCCCTAAATAATCTAGAGAATAAAGAAGTTAAAGGCAACACTGATTTTCAAGGTCCATCATCAAATCTTTGACATCTGAACCAGAGCACTAATAAAAAGAAAAGAATTTATCTACATTCCACAGACATACAAGACTAAGAACTTATCTTCTTCCTTGGCTCATATTCTATGCAATATCTGGTTTCTACATACAAACTTCAGACACGCCCACTTATTAAATAAAAACTGAAATGACTACTGTGAGTAGACAGTTATGTAATAAGGGATGAATATTCTTCATGCATTGGCATTGTACACCAAAATAATTTACTTATACTCTTAAGTTCTTTTGGGCACACACCCCCATCATAAGCGTGGTACTTACAGCTACTGCAATATGGCCCTCATCTACACTTGAAACTCTGAGCAGTTCTTCATTTGTGCTCCATTCTTTTTGTGTTTAAGACAGAATCACAGGATCAAAAATGGAAGGACAGCGTTATTTTTCTCAGGACCTACGGGAAGAAAGCTCTAGAGATGCCTCACAGAAAGTCTCAACTGTAGTACAGGACTACCAAACTAGAGCAAACTTCCATTTAAACAGCAATTATGTAAAAAAAACCAAAACAAAACCGACACCCACACAACAAACACCAAGCAAAATTCAGAACCAATTTAAACCCCTAATTACAAAGACAGATTCCCCGACAAAGCTACTAAGCTTTTTCAAATATGGTATGTTTACCTATGCTCTTTCAGACTAGATACAAAGAAGACATTTTTTACAGTGAGGGCAGTGAAAAACTGAAACGGGTTTCCCAGAGAGGTGTCAGAAGCCCCATCCCTGGAAACATTCAAGGTCAAGGTGGATGGGTGTCTGAGCAACTTGATGTAGTTGAAGATGTCCCTGCTCACTACAGGGGGGTTACAGTCTCTTCTAACCCAAATCATTCTAAGATTCCTTCAAAATTAGATGTCAAGGCTAGGACAAGCCACTGTATATCATCAATTCCCATACTGAAGCTAATCTGTCTAAGGTAATCCATCTATCCTTTAACTGTTAAAGCTGTGGCCAGTTTCACAGATCCTTATCTTCACAGCCAGTACCTGCCAGCAAGCTGCCAGTAGCATGAGGCTATTCCATCCCAAGGGGAGAAAGAACAGGATCAGTGCACTATAACTGACTCACTATCCCAAGACTATGCAGAAATAACCAGAATGAAAGAAAATAATACCATAAGGGACCATAGGCTGTCTTAATTAAAACCTCTCCAAACTTCTATATATAAACCACCTGGCAAACTACTTCATTTTCAAAACAGCCACTGCTGGGAATCTGACAGCCTTCCTAATCTATTCCAGTGCTCCTGTTGTTCTTAAAAGTTGACTCAATGAACTTAGAGCATGTTTGCTGCAGTTTAAGCCCACAAATTGTTTCATCTCCAGTGAAGACATCAGCTTAGCCTTTCTTTCCAGCTGTCTTTAACATATTTAAAGAACATTATAAAAAGAAATCTCCCTTCAGTCTCCTCTACAGAAAACCATCCAAAGTGCTTTCAGCTTTCCCTCAGAGCACACTTTCTAGATCTCTGACCATTCCCCTTTGCCTGCAACTATTCTTTTCCCAGTACAATTCCAAAACTAGGTGCTGCTCTTTAACTTAGACTTATTAGCATGCCAAGAACTGAGAAGGCTAACTCAAAGCATTTTATGTGACATTCCTGTTAATACATCAGTAAAAAATTTGCTAGTTCTGCAGCATCAGTTGACTCATGGCCACCAGGCAAACATCTAATTCCACACTCTTCTCTCCAGATCTCCTGACTTCCGAGTTATCCCTCACCCTGTTACTTGCACAGCCAAGTCTTACTGAAGACTAATAAATTACACCTACTGCTGCTAAAGTTCATCCTACTTAGATACCACTACTTTGTCAGAATCATTTTGAACACATGCTCTTTCGTCTTTGGATCACCTCTTGAAGAAAATGCAATCCAGAAGTCTAGAAAGTTTACTCAGATCAGCTGCAAAACACCCTACCGCTATCCTTAAGAAAACTCTGCAGAACCTTCTTGACCCATCCTTCTAATTTGACCATGAGTTCTCACTAACTTCGAAGGAACATTTATTTTTATAATGCCTGCAGACCCTTCTTAGAAAAACACTCGCCTGACTTTCTGCCAGGATACATTAAATCATTAACAGTGTGAAAGTGAGCACAGACAATATAAAGACATTTCATTTGTAAGAATAGACAGACTGGGTTAGATCAAGGCATTGCCTAATCCACTTTCCTGTCTTCAAGAGCAGTCATAAGCAAACACCCAAAGAATAACACCACAGCAATTAACAGGAGGTATGCATGCAGACATACACCTTACATTATGTATACACATACGCCATATATTTTAAGCACATTCAGTAGCTTTATCTAACAATAAATTATACCATTCTCCAGCACTGCATCCTGTTGCCCATGTCCAACCTCAGTTTATGGGAACAGAGAGCTGTCAGCTATATAAAGCCAAAAAAAAGAAAATAACGCTGTGACTGCGTTACTGTAGGAAAAAATTAACACTATTCCATAAAAGTACATATTTGAAGTTTTTAGTGGATGATGTGTTTTTAAACAAGCACTTTCATGCCACACAGTTGACTCCATTTACCAACACGTTCCATGGCTGATGTCCTTTTAAGGGGTTTCAGTTATGTGGTCTACATACCCTTCCCTTCAAAGAACAGCCACCGGGTGGGTCCCTTTGTAAAAAATGTGGAGAGTGCTGCATTTTTTAAAAGGGCAGTTTTGAATAACTTCTAGAGGACTTCAACTATTTCTCTTTTAGCTGCACAAAGGAATATTTTTTCTTATGCCAACATGAAGGAAAAGTGATTCATAACTGTACCAGCCTATCATGAACATTCAGCAGCAGCACCAACTATCAAGTCAGACAGTCCAACTTCCAGTATGTCACTATAGCTCAGCTCCATTTTTAGCACCTTTTGAAGAGTTACACATTACGTAGTCTACCTCAGAACATCTAAAGAGGTACATTTCACAAAGGAGAACATTTCATATAATTTACAAATACGGTAGAATACTAGTAGTATTGCATTAGCTCTTTATATTTTAATTTAAAAACACGGGAATGGGTCTATGAGGTAGTTGTATATTTAAAGTTTAATAACCTACCTTCCATACAAGCACAAAAATTAGTAATAAATATGGCAAAGCTGATTTCACACAGAGAATAAAATTCCATAGAGTAGGTTGAAGAAAGTGGTAAGAAACAATGGTCAAATAATCACTACCTGACTTGCTGCATGTTTCTTAAGTAGGTTTCATAGCAACACAGACAGAATGAGAAATCAAAGTAAAACAGTAAAAGATAAAGAGAGCAATTCAAGGGATTTCTAACAAACAAACCTCCAGGAGTTCAGTAACACCTGCTCTCTTCAGTGTCAGATGAAACCTTGTTATTCCTCTCCATCCGCAGACAAATTCCCCACCCCTTTAACAATTATTTTTCCTGACAAAATCCTGGACATTATCTGAATTTTTAGAAATACTTGCCTTTGTTCTCTGCTATACTTAGAAATAACAGGTCTTTCAAATATTCTGTAGCGAAAAAATAGCACCTATAGTCTCAAAGGAACAGTGTGGCCAACAGGAGCAGGGCAGTGATTGTCCCCCTACACTCAGCACTGGTGAGGCCACACCTTGAGTACTGTGTCCAGTTTTGGGCCCCTCACTTCAACAAGGATGTTGAGGTGCTGGAGCGGGTTTAGAGAAGGGCAATGAAGCTGGTGAAGGATTTGGAGAACTTGTCCTATGAGGAGTGGCTGAGGGAGCTGGGACTGTTTAATCTGGAGAAGAGGAGGCTCAGGGGGGACCTTACTGCTCTCTGCGATTACCTGAAAGGAAGTTGTAGGGAGGTGGGGGTTGATCTTTTCTCCCATATTAAGAATGGCAGGATGAGGGGGAATGGCTGCAAGTTATGCCAGGGGAAATTTAGGTTAGATATCAGGAAAAATTTCTTTACAGAGAGGGTTATTAAGCATTGGAACGGGCTGCCCAGGAGCTGGTGGAGTCTCCGTCACTGGAAGTGTTTAAAAACTGTGTGGATTTGGTGCTGAGGAACATGGTTTAGGGACCCTGGCAGTGCAGGGGGAATGGCTGGACTCGATCTTTAAGGTCTCTTACAACCAGATGATTCTATGATAGCAAGACTGTAATACCCTATGCACAAGCAGTCTTCTAGGAAGTCTAGTCCCCAGCACCGAAGTTTTGTTCTCCTTACTACATAAACACCCTGCGGCAGTTCTACAATGTAATAGACTACTGATATATTTTTCATATGCTTCCTCCCCATATTTCCTAGAAAAATATTTGGCACACCTAGACAGATGTCACTCCTACTAGCCTTCTGCACTGCCCCAGAATTGCTTAGTCCATTCACAAAGTCTCAAGGCATACCTGCAAAGCAGTAGGTGAGGATTGCTTACCTCTGCAGATGAATCCATTCACCAGCCAAGCCCACAGCACCATGACTTTTGGATTTCACTGGAAGCACACCAGTACACAAGAATGCTGGGAGAGGTGAAAGTGCCACAGTACAGAAGACGCCAGGCTGCACAGTAAATGTGAACAGCCAAGATAAGCAAGTTAAAAGCTACCTGTTACCAGTCTTCCCAGATACTCAAACAAGAATACCATGAGCAGCTTTGAAAGTAAATATAAACTTTTTGCACCTTAACATACGAGTACAAATCAACCTACCCAAAATTTAGAAAAGGCCACAGGTTTGCAGCATTTGTGACAGTATATGCTATGTTAGCAGAAACCTAGCTTGAAATACCATGTTTTTTCCATATATTAGTCATAGCAATGCTACAGCAAGAATGGTTCAATGTAATGCCTGAATCACCTAGTCAAGAGAAGCGACAGATAGACTGTAGCTTCCTTAGAAAGACAGATGTACACCTACTTCACGTATAGAGTTATAATTGATTTGGAGCTTCCGGTGTTTGGTTTTTTTGCTTTTGCAATAATACCCTGAAAAATCCATGGGTATTGAATCCCACCATTCAGTACAGATTGTTACAGGTTCACTAAGTAGTGCTGCAAACACTTGCAAAAGTCTTCAGTGTGTCTCAAGCCTCCCCCATACCAAAAACTTTTGAACTCACTGAATGAAAATAAAGTCTTATTTTATACACAGCCACTATGTCCTTACCCTGAAAGCTTACCTCTTATGAGTTTTAAAAATACTCAATTTTATAGCTGCATACACACAAAAAGCTTCACAATTTATCAAAGTCAGAAATCCCATTTCCTACCTTACCATATATTCTTTAATGGATATCGGCTTGCTGACAACCTAAACACAAATTCTGCAACCAGGGAGATGTCTCCCACAGACACAATACTCAAAGGGAAAAAGGTATTTGGAGCCTAGAGTACAGCTCATTAGGTTGCAACACAGCTCCTTTCAGAGCTCCCTTAGCACCATGAAAATGAGAAGTCAATGGCAGTGGAACAGGACATTATCAAGTCACAGAACGTATCATGTGAGGTCAACCGAGAAACAGGTTCACTATTTCTGACAAAACAATTATTGTTTGAGTAATAAAACATTACTCCCAAGTTTGGTCTGCAGAAAAGTAGTCAACCCGCATCTGGTGGAACATTTTAAAGCAGTCTGTAAAAGCTTTAAAGCAGAAGCTCCAAAGCAAAGCCTTCACACATGGTCTAGGTTTAAATTCCAAATCTCAGAAACCTCGATCATCTCGTCCTCTCCATATCATATTTCTAGCAATGTATTCATGTATTTCTTGCTCTATACTCAAACACATGTTATTTGTTCTCATCTAGAATCTATTGATTTTGACCTGATCTGCCAAGAACCCCTTTCCTTATTCCAGCTGCTCTTCAAAAAAAAGACCTCCCCAAAAAACAAAAAACCCACCCAAACCAATGCCCCTACGACATCTGAATAAACTGAAAGGCATATGTAGCTACTACACATTCTAAAGTAACTCTAGAAGAAATTTACATTTGGCAATTATGTCACCAGGTAAGAATGAAAATTCAGCTCTCAAGACATTTTGAAATGCAGGCAATGTCATTGTCTCAAATATTTCTGAAGTACAATTATGGAAAGTTATGGACACAACATAAACATCTCTACATCACCTCCTTTTAGAGTTGGCCCACTAGAATCAAAATTTACAGTCAATCACGAACTGCTCACACTACAGTGAAAAAGTAATCTAGTGTATTACAAAAAAAAATCCACAGGCTATTGCATAAAGCCAAAAATATTAATGCCACACAGAAAATGTTTTTTGTTGCCTCATGGATATCCAGGCCTGTCTGCAAAATCCCATCAGCATTTCAAATGTGCCACCTGGGAAAACAACAACCGCT
>NW_010433162.1:96838-106178 GCF_000710305.1 Buceros rhinoceros silvestris
ACCGCTCTTTTGCTGTCACAGATCCTAACAATGCCCTTGTCAACTTCTATGGACGCTGAAAGCCAGTAAGTCCTGCTGAGGAGAAGCTTCAGTCTGTTGAAGTTGAGTCTATGATGAAAAGGAAGATAGACTTTCAGATTTGGTAATATTCATTATCCTACAAAGATCTTCTCATAAACCAACTACATTTCTAAAACAAACTGCAACTGAACAACATTCAGAGAATTTGCTGGTGAACTTCATTACTCAGCTGTGTGGAGTCCAACAAACATACTCATCTGCCATTCCCATGGCACCTGCATAATAAAAATCTATACCCAACTCCAAACTAACTCATGCCTACTGGACCGATCAAGGAAAAGCAAGCTCAAAGTTAGCTCAATCTAAAAATGCCAGTACCTTCCCTTCTGGGAGTTGCAATCAAAGCTCGCCTTGCCCTCCCGCTGACAAATACCATCTTAAGTTCAGGCCCAAAAGTTACGGAATAACAAAATTCTCCCACTCTGCACAAACCCCATACTTCTGCCTCTAGTACATTCACTAGTTGATCCACTAGAAAGCAAAACCAAACAACCAGAAAAAAATACCACCTAGCTTTCCACAGGCCTTTAAAGCATTTCCCCAAGACTCACATCAACTCTGCAATGTGCTATGGTTACTAAAACATCTACTTCAAAAGTAACACTTTTGTTAACCTATTTCGAAGTCTCTAAAACTGAAATTTTATTAGCAAGGTTTCTCTGTTCTCTAAGGAACACAGGTAAGAAAAAAGGTTAACTTGCAAGTACTACACTGCATTACACTATACATACCCATGGCTCCCAAGCCAGTACATACAATCATGAGTAAGACTGCAAGATCAGAGGTGAAATGGTCAACAGATAAAATCTGCAAGTACAACATTATTTTCTGCTTCTTTAGGTTCCAATTGAGCAATTGTATATACAAAGAAAAACCATTCCAGAAGCCTTACATCTACTCACCTGCAATAAGTATGCCTTGCCAGAGAGCTTTTATTCTCAGGGAGGGCACAGAACATTCTCTCTGATGCTGATACTCAACCTCCCACAAAGGTGGGGAAATTAATTTACGGCTATGGACTTCACAAGGATACAGATCTATGCCAAATGATTCATGTTTACACGGCCAACAACCAAATATTCTGTTTATCTGGGCTGATAAATTTGTGTCCCCTTCCTCCCTCAAGGAAACCCACTCATACAGGTCAATTCATTGTGCAATTTTTCTTATAGATACTTAAAAGCAGCCCATGAGAGACAGAATACAAATAATAATATTGGTTCTCTGTAACTGTTTGCAGCAGGGTATGAATCAAGAAAACCAAACAGGCTGGCAACTATTGACAGTGACTAAACAGTTTCTCCTCCTTCTACAGTGCAAAAGGAATCAAATTCTTCTTTGCAGCAGCAGTCACATTTTAGTTTATCTTTCTGCAAAACATATTCTTGGTCTGTCTGAAACCTAAGCAATTGCCTGCATTCCTGGCAAAAGATACTTCTTTGAACTACAGGGCTTGTAGCTGACAAGAATTATATCCCACCAAAAAAGTCTAAACAGACAGCTGTGGCTGCAAGAAGTTTGCCTTGGTTGGAAAAATTCAGCTGCTGCTTTCCTTCTGGTTATAACTTCAGAACCAACACCCAACTTCTCTTCTGCGTGATCTGATACAAAAGCCTGTGGCGAGTTTTGCCACTACACTCCACCACTCATCTTCATGCATGCACAGTATTCCTAAGTTCATACACCCGCTACAGCATTACTCATCCAGTAGTATCAATCAGGAACATCTTCCCTTTCTCTTCTGATCAGCCTGTCTCTTATCATCATCATCTACTGGCAGGCACTTGGACTACTAACAGGTTTTTTCAAATCCACCCAACTGCCTGAAGAGACACATTGAGCAATGTTAACTATACTGCTACACATTCCTGTGATATATTATGTTTAAGAGACACTTTCCAGACTCAAAAATAAAATCAGCAGAAGCTACCTAAACAAAGGAAAAATACCAGCAGCTATCTAAATAATTCAACTCAACCTTATGATAATACCAGCATAACAGTCATTCACTACTTTCAACATGACTACATTGGTCATTAAAACCTACAAAGCAAGAGATACTTGGCCGTATTCAGACTCATTATGAAGTTATGAAACCTACATTTTGCTTAGCCATAAGTTCTTACTTAAAAGCAAGCTAAAGTGAATTTCCTGTGGCAGGCACCAAGGCCTCTGCAACTCCAGAGCACTATTCCCTCAGCTAAACTGACTCCATGTTACTGATGCAGAAACCTTGCAAATATACAAAAAAAAAAAATCAAGAAATTAATCATATGGAAGGTACTTGGCAACTCACTTCTGCCCAATTAATATCAACTCACTAGCCAAGCGCACGTGCAGAAAGCACGGATACCAATAATAAGTTAACAGCCCCTCAGCTGATGAGGCAAAGCCAGAAAATACTGGGTTCACTGCTAGGCGAAGCAGCAATACCATTGGCAAGGGCTGGTGCCATTCCATCAGAAGAAGGTGATGATATTTTAACAAAAACCTAACACCTCACTGCTTGACTTTGACAGGCTATCTTACCACTTTCCTTTCTTCCATTATAAGACAGAGTAGGTGAGAACAAAAATTGTGTTAAATGCTTAGATCTACTTCCCACCTGCAAGAGAGAAGTACAGAATGAACCGTTTTGCTTTACTTCCTTTTCTGAACAGAAAAGTCATCTGTGGCAAGAGCACCTAATGAAAAGATTCTTTGATAGCAGTGGTCATAGAAGGAAAGAAAACCACCACTGTCCACTTCTTTTAGAAGTACATCAGCATGACTTCTGTGGCCATCCACAGAAGTTTTTGACAATTCTCAGAGGATATTATAGAAAGGCTTTCAATAAGGTCTCTAGTATTGAGTTTCTATCGAATTCGCATCATCTCATCTCTCCTGCTGCACAGGCTGAATATCACACAGCAACATGGTACAGGATTGAGTTGAATATGCACTGTCTCACAGACCACATCTAGGTATCTGACCCCCTCTCTGGCACCATAAGCCAGTACCAACGGGTGCACAAGGGATTCTGAGGATTTGGTCTAACTGTAGCGGTTATCCATATCCAGTTTGCAAAAGCTTCAGACAGAGCTTCAGTTTAAGATTCTGTTTAATGCAGTACAGCAGCGCTGATCAAGAACCTCTGGTCTGTGCATGACTGTGATGTTGTAGCCATTTCTCAGAGAGATGTATTTTGCTACTATGTCTCACACCATTCTCACCTGAAGATGAGACTGCTGCAATGCACTTGTTATATGCCTACACTTAGAATCTACTCAAAAATATGAAGTGGCATAGACCTTCATGCCTTCAAGCTTACATCTTACCCAATCAGCAACAATCTCCACCTCCAGATGATAAGTGCCAAGAGGGTTCCTGGTTTTGCACCTAGAGAGGGGAGTTGATCTGTACTCCATGGGTTTGAGCCTTAATGTCTGACAGAGTATCTTTTCTTGCCGTACTGTAAAAGCTGTAATTAGCATTTATTTTCAGCATACATCAATGTAAGAGCATCTATTTGTGCAGCTTACTGAAGGAAGTGCTGATAAGACAAAATTTTTTTATTTTATATGGTCTTGGGTCAAAGAAAAAAGAGAAGAGCTGTTTTGTGAGGCACTTAAGCTTTCAATAAGCTTTTTTTCATAGCTGCCTGACTTCAAAGTTTTGTTCATCTTTCAAGGCTGCACTGGGCTGATGCTCATTAAATTCAGAAAGCAGCCAAGTAACTCCACCAGCCATAAAGCTTCTGCAGGAAACAGCCACTTAAACACTTCCCACACTACCTATGGGTGACTAAAAGTCCTCTGAGGAAAGTCAACTTTTTTTTTTTTAACAAAACCAAAAGGGAGACAACTCCAGAAAAGTGTTCAAGTCTTATACCTACAGAAACTTCTGGAAACTCAAAGGTAACAGACCTTTCAATTTAAAACTGGACTCATCAAGTCATTCAAAAAAAAAAAAAAGACTTCAGCAGTTTGAAACAAGAGGCTTCAAGTGTTCTCCAACCACATTATATACCATTAGCTAAAGTGTTCAAATAACCAAGGGATTTAGCATTAATTCATCTCAGAAAATGCTAGACCTGGCCACAGCACAAAAGCTTTAACTGAGGGTTTTTTGCAGATACAGATACCCTACAGGTTTTCAGGGTCATCTTCACATCACTAATCCATCCAGTTCAAGAAATGGCATGGGGTAAGGGAACAGCAACAGCAAATATCCCACAGATTTGTATGATTATGAAGACCTGTGATGAGTAAACTGGACACAAATACTGAAAAAATCATTCACGTTCTAGCTAAAATATTGCTTAAAGATACAATACATCAAAATTAAAGAACTCTTGGGGAAGTAGAGGGAAACCCTTTGGCCTGTGGGGTGGTTTTCAGCAGTATGTGCCAAAGAACTTCTTACCCCCCAAGAAAAAGAGCAGAGTACATAAACCACCAGTGCTCTGTGATACCTACAAGGCCCTATCAAGTTAACAAATGAAGTAAAACAACAACTTCGAGAACCAGGGTGCATACAGGCAAGGACCATACTCCATAAACCACATGAGTTTCCACAGCTGTGTAAATAGGTGAATAAGATGGTTTGAACACTGCTAAGTACAAAAGGTGATTCAAGTGATAATACAATAGGGGATCACCTCCAAGACACCAGGTAGGGAAGAAGAAATATGCAGAATAGTGATGGAATGAGAAGAAAAGGTTCAAGATAAACCCCAAAATGTCTTACATGAAAAAAAAGACATGGGGATAGAGCAGAATAATTAGTCAAATTATCATTCGACAGGTTTCATTGGCAGGCCCCACTTTTTGTGTTATTTTTCTGCTCAGCTACCTCTAATGACATGAATGAAGAAAAAACCGTTTGGCAGCATTAAAATTCAGTAGAGCAGACAGCTGTTACAGTCCTTGTCAGACTGCAAGGCATGACTTTGGGGCACTACAGTACGAGACACTTTTCACTGTAGCACACGTGGTCATTAGCTGACCCTGTTAGTGCAGATTTTTTTTCAAGCTTAGGTTCAAGGTAAGCTGTTCACCCAGCAGCGATCAGAAAGCTGGACAGGGGTAGGATCAGTAATGGCCAGACACCTAATACTCAGCAGGCTTCCGGAAGGGAGTGATCTTCCTCTCTCCAGCAAGGAGAGCAGGATGAGCAGCTTCCAGTTGCAGAAGCCAATTAGGCAGAAACTGCTATCAATGCAATAGAGAGGGCCCTACCCTAACTGGGTTGGGAAACAGAAGGCGGCATTATCTCAATCGTTTTACCAGTTTCAACAATCCCACTCATTCCCTCTCACTGAAGTTGCCCAGGGTGCTCTTTTCCAAGGCTCTTCCTACACTGGACATCACGCAGTATTAAACTGTCACCTAGAAACCACATGCTACCTAAAAAACAAGTCACTTTCATGTCCCCGCTTGTGGAGTGGCTACTGACAGAGCAACTCTCAGACTTCATTCCTTCATAAACCACTTTCAAAACAGCTGTTACACTAAAGAAAGATGTATCATGCTCAAATGCCAACAGTAGTACCGCATGTGAACAGTAGACAACAATACAGGTTTACCGAGCTATCATGCTTTTGGGAGATTATACAGTACAAAAACCAATGAATCTAAAAAGAAAATGAAAGCTTCAACAAAAAGCAAGTTTGACACTACTGTAACATTCTTCCAGAGAGATCCAAAATGAATTATTACAAGATTGTCTTTTAGATTTTGCAACCAGGAGTATGCATACAACATCAGAAACAGCTAGAAGCAAATAACATTGCCTTCCTCACCCTCCAAGTTAACAAATTCTACATAACAAATTACAGAGCCATGACACTTGTACATAGAGCAAAACGCTCTTCATGGCAAGCATTAGCCATGACATTATTTACTGCAGACCAACAAAATAATTCACTACAGTTACAATAAGCACCATTGTCTACAAGGACTTGGTGTTACTTGAAACACTTATTTTCCAGAAGCTCAGGGAAGAAGAAAATTTAAAAAAAATCAATTCCACAGTCATCAGATGAAAATTCTCAAGCTGCAAACTTTGAGACTTCTATTTTTATACAGATATTTTTGGTCATGTGTTGCATGACTACCCTTTATATTTCAGGATTATTTTTGTCCCATTTGGGAAACGATGTACATCTGGAAGCAATGCAAGAACAGCTAGGTGAAGAACAAAAGAAAGCTTCAAGCTCATACCTCTTCTCTTACTCTACAACCAGCAGGCTGACAGTATTAGCAAGCGGAAAACTGGAAGACCAGCTCTCTCCTGAGAGGGACAGGCTGAACACAAGGAGCATATACATCTGGGGTGGAGGGGGAGGGGGGTGGTATGGGGAAAGCCTGCAAACCCAGCAATACAGACCTGCAAAGAATAACTTACTTGTGGATTTCTGCACTGAAGTAATTCTCATGGTGGGGCAGAAAGAATGGTGGAGTTATTAAACCACCAAAATACAAATAAAGCGACAAAAAATAGTGAAATTCCAGAAGGTACTCTTGAAGCTGGCATGGCTTGAAAGAGACACAAGAAGGCCACAGGTCTACTCTTGCAGAAATGTTAAAGCCCTTGTAATGCCTATTACAGAGCAACGAGAGCAGCATGCACAAGAAGTCATCTCTCTCAACAGGGAGAAGCTGCTGTTGGTAATCTCCCATTCTTTCATTCAAGGTTCAGGGTTTCTTACCAACTTCTGAGAACAACGTCTTATAAATGAAGTCTAATAAATTATGCAGGGAAGAGATGAAAAATCCTTGCTCACTTTCCTCCCCACATACCTTGGAGAGAAGGGCAATTACCATACAGTTCTAGTACTGCCCCTCATTGGTAAACAAGGATCAGCGAGCCCTCCTCCACCACTTTATCAATCCTTTCCTCACCACTTGGATCCACCCTTCCTAGAAAACTGTTGCGGTACTCAGTCAGGAGCAGAAATAGCTGCAGAAACACCAGAGCAAGACTGACTTCATCATTTAATTTTTCCACTACTAGTTTATACATAAAGGCAAAAAATGTTGACATCAAACAGATCAGGTTCTGCTCTCTGATGACTCGGAAAAGACCTGCACCAAGACAGAAATACTAAAGATGTCCAAGAGACTCAAAAGGTCCCAGTCCATCAATTTTCACCTACCTCACACAGGCTCTTTTGTCCCAGCTTTCACCCAAAAGGGCTCAGAATGTAACTACAGTATCAGTTTGTAAATACAGATCAAAAGGAAAGAGGGGAGCAGATTCTCTCTTCACCACCCAAGTGATGTTTTTTCTCCCAGTACTCAACACTGGTAATAGGTAACTTGCTACATCATGCCGTAAGATGCTACCAGAACTCATGAGAGCCAAAAAAATATAACCCTTTTTGACACCTAGGAACTCTTCTCTATTATAAAGCACAAAAGTTAACTACATGGATGGATGTACTGAAAATATATACTGCGTTTCCCACTGAGTCCTTGTATGTGGTTCTCTTGCTTTGTTCTGACATTTTTTTCCAGACAGCAGAAGGACCAGGAGCACATGACTAGAGCGACTGTGGGGGTTATCACAAGTGTGTGTGCTTTATGCTACGGCCTTTGTTTCTCCCTCAGTGTTATACACTTGGGACTGAATCATATTTGCAAACTTGTTAGTCTGCATCAGTTAGCACCCTCTTCACAGAGAAGCATCTGTCTACTCTTTGACCTCAAATAAACGGGAAAGGAGCATCAATGACCTTTCAAGAATCAAGCTGTAGAGCTCGAATAAGACAAATTTAGTTGCTGAGCATGACAAGTCTAGGTCTTCCTTGATTTAGGCAGCCACCTGCAGAAAGACTGATCAACAAGACCTGCTTCCTATTCTGCACACACATAAAGTATATCAATAAATTAAAATGGAGTCACTCACAGTTTTTCTCCATACAAACCAAGAATCTTTAACAAATCCTAATGCTGGACCTGATCAAACACACTCTCTTAGGCTGCTAATATGGGTTAACTGCATCCATGTTTTTTTGAAGTGCTGCAGGCACAGGGATCATGCAGATACAAGGTAGCCTACAGACCCTGAGCCAAACACTCTCTTCAAGGCTTCAACCGCAGTGGAAGACATTCCCGTGCAGAAAAACATCAGAATTTCTGATCTGCCAAAAAGCTCGCAATCTCATAGTGCTTTGGCATAAGATGCATAAACCCATGCAATATACGCACACACAGAGCCACGTCAGGTGTGGCTCTGCACAAGTATCAAACGGATAATGGTAATGCATCTCAAGCATTCCTGGTCCCATGACGATGCCACCCTGCATTTACGTAAGAAAAAAGAAAATATCTCTAAAAACTACACTACTAATATGAATCTGGAAGAACAGTTTAGTTGTCAATATTAACATATGCAAATCAGAAGTTAAGAAAATCCCTATTATAAGCACATAGGCAATCTCTAGCGACTCCAAAGAGGGCCTTTTCCAATTCACACTGTACAAATGTACAGATTTAATACGTATTTTTAATTCACATAAACCAGCTAATTCCGCAAGCTAGAACACAAAGGAAGGGCACATTAAACACAATTTCCAACATGCCTGCGCATAATAAAGCACACGCCTCATTCTTAAAAATATTCCTCTGATCAGGAAACTGGAAAAGGCATGCCGAGCTTGAAATAACTACTCCATAGGCTCGCATGTCAAAAGAACCATTTTCTTATCCTCTCCACTGAGCATTTTACCAGAACCTGGAGGATATTAGAGAGACACCTTTTGTAAGCTCCCCTCCCCCTCCCTTTTTTTTTTTTATGGGCTGGACTAAAAGGTGCTCACACCCAATCTACGGGTGCATGGAAAAATCTTCTAAGCTCTCTCCTTCAGAGCCAGGAGTGCTTAAAAACACATAATGAACGTGAATGTCACGGCCATAGCTGTGTGCCCGCAATTCGTTTCCTCCTTTCGAGGGGGAAATAAAAAGGAAATACAGGCTATGGAGCTCCCGATCCGTTCCACAAAAGGGGAAAAAGGGTTTTTAATTGGCCAGAGGCCGCTTACAACGCTGGCAGCGATCGGAGACTAAGAAACGAGGACAAACCAACCGGCATTTTTTGTCCAACAGGCCCCAAACGAAGCGGCGGCGTGCGCCTATTCAAGGTTAATGGAGGGGAGGAGGGGGGAGGGGGAAGGGAAGGGAAGAGAAAGAGAGCTGCCTCCGCCGGGGCTGGGGCCGCTCGCTCTCTCGGCCCGCGGCCGGGCTCTCACCCGCCGTCTCACCGCCTCGGCGAAGGG
>NW_010433163.1:0-2099 GCF_000710305.1 Buceros rhinoceros silvestris
AAATAAAATAATCAAATTATAAATTTGGGGTTTGATTTTTATTTTTTTGAGCTGCTTACTGAAAATACACAGTAAATCCACTTTAGATTGGTGACCCGTTTGGGGCTTTTTCCAATTTCATTGCAAATTTTTGGCCTGCATTTCTGCCACAGACTCTACTATCCCTGCAAGATACTGCAAGTGAACCTGGGAGTCCATGCTTCTACCATAGCTGATGCTGATGTCTCAGAGTAGGTGATCAAAATTGGTATATGTTTTGCTGTATCTATATAATATCGTCTAATAAAAGTCATATATCACTTCTCAAGTTAGAGCAACTTGTGTCTTATTGGTAGTAGTTGCAGTTGATAATCCTGCAGTTCATAGTTTGACTTTTTACTCTAAATGAGAGGCAATATGTTATACCAAGGCTTTAATTAATGTCCTTTTAGCAGTTAAAAGATTTTCAAGTAGATTTCCTTTTTGTGTACGACAGAGGTCATTCCAAACTCTTCTAGGATACAGGATACAGGAGACACAGTACGTTCAAGCAGTTTATAGCTCACAAACAGATATTTACCAAACAGCTCATTCAGATTTGTTTCTTAGTGTTTCACTGCTATGCAGAGTGCTGTGCTGGGACTAGCTGACGTGGAGTTAACTTTCTTCACAGCAGCCAACATGGTCATATGTTTTAGATTTGTGGCCAAAACAGTGTTGGTAACACAATGTCTGCCCAGCATCGAGGCTTTCTCTTTTTCCTACTCTTCCCCCCAAAGTGAGTAAGCTGAGGGTGAGGAAGAAGTTGGGAGGGACACAGCTTGGACAGCTGACCCAAACTGGACAAAGGGATATTCCACACTGGCTTTTGACTGGGGTCAAATCGTAACTACTGTGAAGATTCACAGCACAGCAGTAGTCTTCTCCTGTAAAAAGACAGTCAGAAATCATCATTTTTTCTTTACAATTAGATACAACTCGATTTTACAAGTTAGAGTTAGTAGGAAGAATTAACTCAAGCATAAACAAACTGGCTTGTTTTATTCATCTGACTGTTGCAGACAAAATTGTTCTGAAACTGATAATGTAAAGACAGTGACAAATAAAAAGCGTTCAATGAAAAACGAACAATAGCAGAAACTTCATATTTAGGAGGTGGATGACAGGAGATTTCTATTCAATTACATAGTAAACTACTCTGAAGCATTTTGTTTCCAGCAAACAAAAGATAAAAAGATTTCATAACAGACTTGATTGAATTATTGTGTTAAAATAAAGAGGTAAATACTGTAGATATCTGTGAGAGGAAAAGCCTCTCATTTGATCTGCTAACACTGAACTAAAGAAAATGGAAGAATGGAAGATCAGATGATAAGATGCGAGTAGAAGACAGTTTTCATAATCGCTGCTGAAAATTATTAAGTCAAGTAAATAAAGTACAAAATAAATTGAGTACCAGGGGAAAGTGCAGTTGAAAAAAAAAGTATATTAGAGATGAAAAACAGCAAACTTAAATCCCATTTTTTCTTCTGTGTAGGAAAGATTGCTCATTTATTAATGTATCTTGCAAGATGCTTAGTGTCTCTAAGAGACTCCAAAGGGAATTCAGAGTGCTTCACACTTTACATGATACAGCCCTTCAGGAGGGCTAGAAATAAGTAAGGGATCTTACAAAACAGTGTTCGTCTTTTCATATAAAACAAAATGCAGTATAATTGCTAATGAGAGCACATAAATAAGGGAGAAAAGATCAAAGTCTGGAATGATGCTGAAGGGCTTTAATAATTGGATCTCTTCCATGATCCACATAAACATGAACTGCAATTCTTGACAAAACAAATTACTTGTTTACAAACTATTGAGCTTCTCTGCAGAGAAGTTAGCTCAAGAACAGGTTCCCTTTGACTAAAACATGTTGGAGATTTTTTCTTTTGTCTTTCTTTGGTGGGGGTGTGTGGAAGAGAGGGGAAAAAGAAGGCTGAATGCATGTGTTTATGGCTGTTACCCATAAACACATGGGTATTTGAATAGATTAATTCAGCATTTCTGGTAAGAACATCCAGAATAAGGTGCCTCAGATTTCCTTCCCATATTTTCTTGTAGAAGATATATGTAGGGAA
>NW_010433163.1:2228-4379 GCF_000710305.1 Buceros rhinoceros silvestris
AAAACTGGTAAAAAAGAAGTAGAATCATTGCCCTGAGAGTGCAGTGACTCTGAGGACAGTATGGACCCTCTCCTTGTCCCAAGGCTCTTGCAGGAGGATGTTGAAGGACAGCAAAGTAGCAAAATATAGCATCCACCTTTGGAGAGGTATAAGCATATTGACACCTTCTTACTATCGCCACGTACTTCTTACTTACATCGCCATGTATCTGTTGAAGGAAGCTGAATCCACCAGACTTTAATACCTAGGGGACTTCTGCTCTGCAGTGTTTGTTGCTGTTCCTTTTTGTAGATCCAGACAGTATCAAGGCTGACCGTACTTTCTATAGCTGCAGATACACACAGATACAGAGCAGGCCAAAAAAATCAACAGAAGCAGAGAACATTATCTTTTCTGGTGCCCACGTAAACACCAACAGCACTCACCAAAACTTTCTTCCTCTCCAGCTGATACAGTCTGAAGTTCACCAGCAGGCAAATGTGTATCAATCCTCTCTTGCATGATCCTCAGGCACATGCATATCCCCAGGTCCATTGAACTCTAGATCAGACTTAACTACATCCTGGAGTCATGCCACAAACCTGGTCCTTGTTTATTATATTACTATTATTATTGTTATTTATTATTAATTATTATTATTTTAGAGATATCTGGTCCCTGATATTTTCCTATTACCTCCCATTTATGTCTTGTGTATCTGGGTATTTAATTAATTGCTTTCCCTCTCTCTCGTGTTTGTTTCTAACCCAATATACTTACAAACAGTATGCGCATACATTCTATGTATCATTGCCGTTTCTCTCATGATATCTAGCCATTCAGTTCTCTTAGAGTTGCATGTTCAGCAACTCAGTAGTTCAGCTATTGGCTTAGAACACATAGAGCCAGCTGCAGAGATTCACTTCCAGAATAATTTTTTTTTATATAAAATACTGACAGTACTTTAAACTGGACGTGAGTTTAGTTTCTTACACATGTAGGCATTAGCGTTCCTCTTTCATAAGTACTATAACACCAAAAACTTCATGTAATTTTTATATTCAAGGTAGCGAGTTCACAGACTATGATGATTTAAGCCAGGAAACTAGAAGAGTTGAAAGACTCATAAATAAATATTAACTATTAGGAAGCAAATTAGCTATTTTCTCCTGCACTTGATCAGATAACTACATGTATAGATCCACGTACACAGAGAAATCACTGCTGTCTGTGGATTCAGCTAAGGAATTCTGAATTTTTTTCTTCTCTTTGGTAACTGGAGGCTGTGGAAGAGCTGTTACTGTAGATTTTGCTGAGTAATATCTGCTACATGCAGCTTTTTGTGTTCAGTCTTCTGAATATGGTAAAAATGATTGATCATGGAAAGTCCGGTTTTGATGCTTCATTCTGCTTTGCTTTCTATGTGATGTTTTGTAGTGAAAAAATAATGACTGGAGGACAGGCAAGTATGAACTTCAGGAGCTTTCTACTATCACAGAATCACAGAATCATCTAGTTGGAAGAAACCTTTAAGATCATTGAGTCCAACCTTTCACCCTGCACTACCAGGGTCCCTAAAATATGTCCCTCAGCATCACATGCACACGGCTTTTAAACACCTCTAGGGATGGGGACTCTACCACTTCCCTGGGCAACCTGTTCCAATGCCTAATGACCTTCTGTGTAAAGAAATTTTTCCTGATATCCAACCTAAATTCTCCCTGACGCAACTTAAGACCATCCCCTCTCATCTTGTCATTCATAACATGGGAGAAGAGACCGATCCCCACCTCCCTACAACCTCCTTTCAGGTAGTTGTCGAGAGGGACAAGGTCTCCCCTGAGCCTCCTCTTCTCCAGTCTAAACATTCCCAATGCCCTCAGCCATTCTTCATAAGAGAAGTTCTCTAAACCCTTCACTAGTTTTGTTGCCCTTCTCTGATCCTGCTCCAGCACCTCAACGTCCTTCTTGAAGTGAGAGTCCCAAAAGTGGACGCAGTCCTCAAGTTGTGGCCTCACCAGTGCTGAGTACGGGGGTACAACCACTTCCCTCCTCCTGCTGGCCATGCTCTTTCTCATACAAGCCAGGATCCCATTGGCTTTCTTGGCCACCTGGGCACACTGCTGGCTCATGGTCAATTGGCTGTGGACCAGGAACCCCACGGCCCTTTCT
>NW_010433163.1:4476-5330 GCF_000710305.1 Buceros rhinoceros silvestris
CATGTTCAATTGGCTGTCGACCAGCACCCCCAGGTCCTTTTCTGCTGTGCAGCTTTCCAGCCACTCCTCCCCAAGCTGTTGCAGGGGGTTGTTGTGGCTCAAGTGCAGGACCCAGCACTTGGCTTTGTTGAACCTCATGCCAGTGGCCTCACCCCATCAATCCAGCCTGTCCAGATCCCTCTGTAGGTCCTTGCTATCCTCAAGCAGACCAGCACTCCCACTAATTTGATGTTATCTGAAAACTTACTGAGGGTGCACTCAATCTCCTCATCCAGATCATTGGTAAAGGTGTTGAAGAAGACAGGCCCCAATACTGAGCTGGGAGGAACACCATTGGTGACCAGCCTCCAGCTGGATTTAACTCCATTCACCATCACTCTCTGGGCCCGGCCATCCAGCCAGTTTTTGATCCAGTGAAGTGCACACCTGTCCAAGCCATAGGCAGCCAGTTTTTGCAGAAGAATGTTATGAGAAACAAAGACCTTGCTAAAGTCCACGTAAACAACGTGTACACCTCTTCCCTCGTCCACTAAACGGGTTACTTTGTCATAGAAGGAGATCAGGCTGGTTAAACAAGACCTGCCCTTCATTAATTCATGTTGAGTGGGTCTGATCATCTCACTGTCCTGTACATGCCACATGATGACACTCAAGGTGATCTGCCCCATGACTTTCCCTGGCATTGAGGTCTGACCGACAGGCCTGTAGTTCCCTGGATCATTCTTCCAGCTTTTCTTGTAGATCGGCATCACATTTGCCAAACCTCCACTTGACTGGTATCTCCCCTGTTAGCCAGGACTGTTGGTAAAAGATGGAAAGTGGCTTGGTGATCACTCCTGCCAGCCCCCCCAGAA
>NW_010433163.1:5922-11316 GCF_000710305.1 Buceros rhinoceros silvestris
AGCTTTAAAAGCAGCAGCTCGGGGGGGGATCTCTCTCGTGGGCTGCCGGACTTGCTGCACGAAGGAGAGCTCCTGCTGTGGACCTGCTGGCAGATGTCCAGGCCTGACCAGGCCCAACTAGGCCCAGCTGGGGCCAACCCGGCGAACGACTAGGCCCAAAAGCTGAGGGCTTACACCCCCGGAGGACCTGAGGATCACAGACTGTGAACTATTACTGCCGTGAGTCCCATCTGAAATCGAGTGAGAACGTTCGAACTCCATATCGTTCCGTGCCGAGAGCTTCCCTGCTGTTGAATCTGCCTGCGGGGTTTCTCCGCTGCCATCTCGCCACAGAAGAACTTTCGCTTTCTCCTCCGGAGGCGCAGCAGCGAGGCCTTCGCTCCCGCCTCGCTGTTGGCTGCCTGCCGGGAACTGGCCTTGAGGAGAGCAGCCTGTTTGGGTCTTTTCTTCTTCATTTTTTTTCCCTTTTTCTCTTTTCTGGGTTTGTGTGCATGTGCATGGTGGTCTGTAATGTGGATTTATTGTTCGTTGAAAGTTTGTTTCAGTTTCTCGAAAGCGGACCGGGGTGTGAGTTTCTTCTTTCCCCCTTGAACTCCTTCTGTCTCCGGCAAGACAGAGGGGATCATTGGGGAATTCAAGGGGCTATTGCCTCGGACCTCGACCCTTAACAGCTGTGCAGCAGTTTACTTACTGTTTCCTCTTGGATTATGGAACCTTGATAATGCTCTCCATCTCCACTATCTGGTTCTAGAGGCCAAGCATCCTCTGAATTGGTCTGACCATTGACAACTGGGGCAAAGAAGGCATTGAGCACTTCAGCCTTTTCTTCATTTTTGGTCACTATTTTTTCCCATTGAATCTAGCAAGTGATGGAGTTTCTCCTTAACCCTCTTTTTGCTATTAATGTGTTTATAGAAACTTTTTTTATTATCCTTCTTGTCAGCAGCTTTTGCCTTTCTAATCTTCTCCCTGCATAGTCTCACAGAATCCTTGTAGTTTTCTTGAGTGGCCTGCCCCGTCTTCCATAGGCCATAGACTTTCTTTTTCTTCTTGAGCTCTAGCCAGAGCTCTCTGTTCAGCCAGGCCAGTCTTCTGCCCTTCCAGCTTGCCTTGCGGTTGGAAGTGGAAGTGGAAGCAGGCTCACCAGGACAGCCTGCTCCTGGGCTTTGAAGATTTCCCTCTTGAGAATTGTCCAGGCTTCCTGGACCCCTTTGCCCTTCAGGACTGCCTCCCAAGGGACCCTGCCAACCAGTCTCCTAAAAAGGTTAAAGGCAGCCCTCCTGAAGTCCAAGGCGGCAGTTCCACTGGTGCCCCTCCTTACTGATTCTAGAACTGAAAATTCTATTATCTCATGATCACTATGTCCAAGACAGCCTCCAACCTTCACATCATCCACAAGTGCTTCTCTGTTGGTGAAGAGCAGGTCCAGCAGCAAGTCTTCCCTGGTTGGTTCCCTCACCAGCTGTGTGAGGAAGTTGTCTTCCACACACTCCAGCAACTCCTGGACTGTTTCCTCATTGCTGCAACGAATTTCCCACAGACATCTGGTAAATTGAAGTCACCCACAAGAACGAGTGGCAGTGATCGTGAGACTATGTGCCTAGCTATCTCATTAAAATCATTTCTTGTCTTCAGGCTGCTTCTTAGCCAACAAAAGTGAAGTCTGGCCTGAAAACTTTGAAAGCGTGACTGCTGTTTACGCACAAGTTAATTTGACCTTATGTTTTGTTTCCTTGTCACAGATTAACCTCCAACTGCACTTTGCTGACATGCTTAGATTAGTCACAGTATTACTTGCAGCTCCTACTACTGTGATTTGGCTCATAAAATGGAAACTGAAATCCAAAGCTGGCTTTAGAAATTACTGTCTCTAGAATCATTAGGGGCAGTAAGTTCATCAACAAGACTACTGACTTGCGAGTCCAGACTTATTTACAAAACATAGATTGAATTAATTTGCATCCCATCACTAGTTTTGCTCAAGTAAAACTGAATTCTTCAAAAGCCCTGGAAACTCTTCACTGTATGAACAGTTTGGCAGTAGTGTCAAAAACATTTTAGTCAACTCCTGGACTGTTTCCTCATTGCTGCAACGAATTTCCCACAGACATCTGGTAAATTGAAGTCACCCACAAGAACGAGTGGCAGTGATCGTGAGACTATGTGCCTAGCTATCTCATTAAAATCATTTCTTGTCTTCAGGCTGCTTCTTAGCCAACAAAAGTGAAGTCTGGCCTGAAAACTTTGAAAGCGTGACTGCTGTTTACGCACAAGTTAATTTGACCTTATGTTTTGTTTCCTTGTCACAGATTAACCTCCAACTGCACTTTGCTGACATGCTTAGATTAGTCACAGTATTACTTGCAGCTCCTACTACTGTGATTTGGCTCATAAAATGGAAACTGAAATCCAAAGCTGGCTTTAGAAATTACTGTCTCTAGAATCATTAGGGGCAGTAAGTTCATCAACAAGACTACTGACTTGCGAGTCCAGACTTATTTACAAAACATAGATTGAATTAATTTGCATCCCATCACTAGTTTTGCTCAAGTAAAACTGAATTCTTCAAAAGCCCTGGAAACTCTTCACTGTATGAACAGTTTGGCAGTAGTGTCAAAAACATTTTAGTGTAATTGTTCAGAATCACTACTGAAGGCTAAAAGAGGAACAAAGCAAACCAGAGTTCACTGTGAAAACTTGCAGGTGACATAAATAAAACCTACAGAATTGTGAAGCCATTGTGTGTTCTCTGCCTAAATATTTAATAACATGTAACAGTACAAAGGAAGTGAAACATATACTAAACTCCTCTTTATGTAAATGTCTTATTCTCTGAGAGAATAAGAAATAAAGCATTTTAAAAATGCAGTTACAAACTCTTTAATTCTGTTCTTTTATGTACCCTCATGTTCCCTGTCAATGTATTATCAAAATGCGTTAAAAATAATCATAGTTTTTTAAAAAAGGACAATAAAAGGCCTGTGTCAGGGTCCAAGACTTGTCACGAAACTTCTCTCAGAGCTCAAAGTAAGTAGCAGAAGAAAGTTTTATTTTTGGTTTAAATTATATTTGTGCCTCACACAGGGAGTTTGTGGTCTACAAGTACAGCTCCTTGCCTATCCCTGTATGATGGTGTTGAGTAAGTGGTACACAAATAACCTCCATTTTCAGGATGATCAAACCAGGACAGTACCCTCAGATGTTTTATTTCCTGAAAACAAAATCTGACCATTGCAACTGTCAGAAATCAATGCTCCTGACCAATCATCTTATTTAAGCTCTTTCAAAGTGCATGCGCAAGCAGAAACAAACATTTCTGTTCCCTTTTCAGTGCAATAAACCAGTTCCCCAGAGAAAAGCACATACTACTCAGCATCTGAGTTGTAAAAGCACTGGTCAGTAAACCAGATCACGAAAGGGTCTGTGTACCATGTGCCTAAACGCTACACAAAACATGAAGTAGTCATGAAGCAGTTTCATGCTTGTTTAGCGCATAGGACAAAATGCCGTACCTGGTTACACAGATTTCAGTGGAGAACTCACAGTACCTTGGAGACAATAAAAAGCAAACATGGGCTCTGAGTAACAGCTGTGTTTGAATGAACGTTTTTACCACAGAGTAAAGTTGATTTTCTGAATTTAGTTATGCTTAGCATTGAATCACAACTTTACTTTTGCTGTAGCTTGTCTTTTTTGGAGGATGAAGGCTATTCTTGGAACATGACATTCACTGTCATGTTTGAAGCAGAGCTGTCAAAACAAATGCATCAGGTCATGTAGTGAGTGGTTTATCTCTGAGGAAAGCATTAGAACAGAGAGGACTGTAGTCTCAGAGATAGACTAGTAATTAGATATCGATTGCTTTCACCAATACATTGTGTACAATTCTAAACAAATTCAAGATATTTTCTGACTCCTTTCTTTTAAACCTAGATATTTGACAGTGCATTCTTTTCAAAGATGATGAAATATGAAGCAGTTTTAACAGCTGATTCACTTGAGTTTATATTGATTGGTCTTGTATAAAAATGCTCCATTTGAAGGAAATGTCAAAGGAATCAGCTGCATCCCAGCTCCTGTCCACAGCCAGGACTTTATATTACAGAACTACAATTGGCTTGCAAGGGAGGAGGGAACCTGTCCCTCTGTAAAGTTACAGCAAATGCTGGAGAGCCAAAAGGATTTTCTCCTGATTTTGACTTCTCACAATGCTTAGATCTAATCAACCTTCATCCTCTCATCCCTCTTTTCTGCTTTCTAGACAGAGTTAATGAAGATAGTCGAAGGGTGTGTTGCAATGGTAGCACCTACCATATGCTCTGAACATATAAACTGCCTTATAAATGACATCTATGAGTACAACTGCTCCCTTTACTGTGAAGACATGATATTCTACATCTTCTGAGCTGAGCCAGGTTGCAGAAAACACATCTGATGCCTCAGATGGAAATACACAATACTCTGCAACTCAGGTTCGATCTCGGTGAAGAAGACTGCTCCAGCAATTGCCCTAGTGATCTCCAATCACACATATAGAGCCTCAAAAGAAGATGGTCCTTACAATCAAAATTCCACCTTTATTTTTTCCTTTTAGAAAGAGACATATTTAATAAATAGTATTTCGTAACTGTACACCATGATAAACAAGTCCCCTTTAACACCTACTCCACCTGCTTTCTTAACTGGTGGAGAGACTCTTGAGGATCAAAATACACCTGTTCATTCAGTGTCAACATGTAAAACCACAAAGAGTGGTAAAGACTGTATTGTTTGCCACCTACAATCCCACTACATAAAGATATTAGCAGAATCAGAGTTTCACTAGTTGCCACAGCTAAGGGAGCTGCTGGAATCTATTACAACATGTACTCCATCAGAGAAAAGAGATTTTATCAGCTGAAGCTTATGTGAACGTGCAGAAAGCAAGATTATAGAAAAAGGTGCTCAAGGTATCTAATTTCTTTTATTTTCCTTTACTGATTCCCTCTGTGGTCTCTACCTGTGATGATCCCTGAACCTCTTTCAGGTATGTTCTCCTTCAATATTAAGCTCTTCTGTGGAGACAGACAAACTCTGAAGGGCTTAGCTATCTTACTACTTTTTGGATTCATTGCAGAGTGAAAATGAGGTTGCTGCTCCAAAACAAAACATTGCTTGGTGCTTTATCAAGAAAACAGTCAGTTTTAAAGCAGATGGAGAATAGTTGTGATTTTGTTTGCAACATGTGGTTGTTATATGATTCTTTGAAATACAAAGGACTGCTTCCAACTAACTCAATAGCGAATCTGTCATTGACTTAAAGGTCAGCAAGATCAGGCCCTAGTTACCAACACTTGGAACACCCTGATTAAATTTTCAATGGCCACATGCTAAATTGATTTGCAAGCCTTTGAT
>NW_010433163.1:11445-17512 GCF_000710305.1 Buceros rhinoceros silvestris
CTTGCTTCGGCTCTTCATGAGGATAAAGAAAACTCTCTAGCTGATCATATCAGTCTTTGCCTTGCCATGCAGCAGAGAATCCCAGTCTGATTCCAAGCTTGTCATGTATCTTTCCCTCTCACTTCCATCTCTTTTCCCTGCAGATAAAAGTAAACTCTGGATATTAGAAAGTTCTAGTTAAAGAATAGCACTTCAAATATGTATTCCTGGGTGTAAAACAGTTGAATCACTGCAAAGGAATGAGGTTAATTTGTTTTCCATTAAAAACAAACTGAAATCTCTGAACTTCTTGATTATCTGTGATAAAAATTGCTTCTGTGCAATATGAGAAAACAAATTATTTACAACTATATATGTTAATAATAGTATAATAATAATAATAATGGGTTTGCTGCAAGCTTATACAGTTTACCTGTCTACTTTTGCATACGTTTTCCTATCAGAACAAGTAATTAGGTGCAAATTTGCAAGACCCCATTGCAAATGTTTAAGAGTCTTGATACATCAGCATCAGACTGATTTTTTTCACAAGCTGTTACTAAACAAGGAGAAAATTTTGCTGTTCTGATTCAAGCTAAGAAAGCTTTTATGCTGATAAACCCATTTTACTCTTTAATAGAGATATTTTTTATATAAAAATATACTTGTCTGGGCTGTGTCTGGACTAGAAAGTGACTCCATGGCACACAGACGAGGAATGCATGCCATGGAAAGAGTTAGTCCAAACTCTTTCAGTTTGAATCTCAAAAGCTAATGTGGCCCACATACAAACGATTTCTTGTCATAGGATGAAAAAAAGAAAGAAAAAAAAAAGAAAGAAGAAGAAAAAGAGATATTTATCAGACAAAAAAAGAATGCAAGGGTGCAAAAAAAAAAAAAGAATGCAAGATGCAAGGGTGGTTTTGTGGTACAGATGCTAGCAGACAAAATGTTTGTTAAAAACATGTAGGAATCTTTACACAGGGTAACACCTATGTGAGGAATGAAATGTCTTCTTAACAGTGCATATGATGACAGGAGTGTCTGTTATAAGGGTCTTTACAATGGTATCTGCAGCCAGAATTGGGTGACAGTCCAAAACCACTCTTGCCAATTTCTGATGCGCTGTAGTCATACATGAGTACTCCAAAGCAAGTATGATCCATTACTGTTGAGCACCTTAAACTATTTACAAAACACCTCATAATTTTCAGTGCACAAAACACTTCCTACGTGACCATTTCTGAATCTCCAGCAAAGTTTCTACTGAGTAGTTACAAGTAACCTGCCTAAGTCTGCTCAGTTACACAGCAGAAACTGTTTGGACAAATCTCTGTGATGATAGGATTCTCCACCCAACTCATTGAAGCATACAAATTGTTCCTATTAATTGGTTTGCACACAGCAAAAAATACCTGGGACGATCTCCAGGCCAGTACAAAATATCTGCCTGAAGAATTCCTGTAGCCACTACTCAAATGCTTTGTTGTGATAGAGCTTATCAATTCAGTCTTAAACTCATCATCCATGCATGGACTAGCAAGGAGTTCCTAGACCACCCAGAAAACTGGGATATTTCTTATCTAGAGACTTCAATCTCTAATGTCTACATTAAATTTGTTCAAGGGTTAATTTAGATGACAATGAGGCCTGAATTTCCCCAAAATTTTCTTCTACATCTGCCAACTAACAGAAACTGTCTTACTGCTCAAGATCAAAGAGAAACCAGCAAATTAATTATTCTGTCATTTTTTAAGTACTGGAAGGGCTGAATTTCAAGTCTTCCTCTGAGGTTGTTTTGTTGTTGTTACTTTGCCCTGCGGTGTCCATAAGTCCCATGATTAAGGATTCCTTAAGGTGCCCACATGATCACATGGTTAGGTTTCAGTTGGTTTGGCAAGACATCTGTGGTTATATGGTCTCTGTTTCAGCTTTCTATGCAGTAGAACAGGAGTGAAGTTTGGGATAAATAGCCACGAGGCAATGGACCCCAAAGTGGGAGAGACTTAGGAGTAAAATTTATTGCAGGTCTCCTGGATAGTAACCTGCATTGAGTTTAGAAGCTAGAAGACTATCTGCAAGGTTATCCACAGCCCTATTCTGTTGCATTTGGTAAAATGTGTTTAAAAAAAAAAAAATTCTTTTATATACATCTAGTAACTGTAGACCATAAAATAAATAGGGAATCTCTCTGGGGTGATAATAGTTAAGAAATAACAGAAATGTTCATGTCTTCCTAATTAAACTGTTTTCTGTCAGAAAGTATTTATCCCATGAAATTAAAACCTTCAGTTGCAACATATCAATTATATCATAATTGCCAAGGGGATAGTATCAAAGTTTCTTTTCAACATTACTACTACTCTAACATGTATGAAATATAGTATAATTGAGTGATGGAGACAAAACAAAAATTTAAGACTTAATCCAAACAAAATCCCTCAGCAAGATAAACTGAGTATTTACTCCACAAAAGGAATAAATTAAAATGTTTTTAACTTTCCCTTGCTGTTTAAAATGGAAGTGTGTATTAATGCCTTGTACTCTGGTGCTGAATGCAAATTTTGTATTCCAGTCAGCTCGACCAGTGCATTGCTTTTAAAGGCCTATAGATTGTCTAACTAGCACTGCTCTATCAAGGATCTAAGCTTTTATATTTGGAAAAAAGGAGAATAAATCAAACTGAGATAGCATCTGACAGTGTTTTTTATCTCCTTGCAAGTTACAAGTGATAGCATTTCTTCTCATTTACAGACAGAACAGCTGAAATAAACCAGCTTCAGTTTTTGGTATCATGTGTTGTACATCTTAAATAACTCCCTTTCAGTGACTTTCCACAAGTTAATCTAATAAACTAGCAGCTGTATAATGGCGGATTCACTGAACAATTCTTAATTTTTCCAGTTTAGGCCCTTGAAACCAATAGCATTTGGATCAGGCCCTAAATCAAACCAAAGACTTAGAAATGTTTCAGGGGATGTTGCAGTCCCAAATTTTGAAAAACAAGTGGAAACTGTAACTTCAAGCCTGTAGTTTGGGAGTTGAAAGTGAGAATTCACCAAACTAAAATGGAGGAACTTTCAACTAAGTTTTTTACTGCTGTGTTTCAGCAGTTAGCATCACTGTTTAAGACCTTTGTGCAACACCATAGACTTCGTAACATCCTTTTATTTTATGTGATTAAAAGGGAGTCCTTAATTTGTGGCATCTCAGTAATATTGTATTTACCTCCTTAAGGCTGGATAGATAATTCTGTGTGTGAGTAAGCGTGGAAAGGAAAAGATTTGTGTGTGTTTTTTTTTCTCTCTTTTCTATAATATTCCTACTGCAGGAGTGCCTCTTGATTCAGTAATGACATTTGGTGGTAATCCCAGTGGAGTAATAATTTTGCCTGAAGACTAAACCCAGCCAGTGGTGATCTTCCTTGCTGTCAATGACCTATAGATGACATTTTGTAACTAATTAATTAGATGTCTTTCTTTTGAAAGAAATGGCAAATCATGCATAATTAGAAGAGGCATCAGAGTTGGAGCCATTGGCTCATTAATCTAATGGAGCTAGCCTATGGCACTTAAAGACCATTTGTATTGCTCATGATGTTTGTGTTATTTTATGAGCAATTAGCACTCTATATAAGGCTGATTCTCTTGATAGATTTCATTTTTCTTCCACTGAAAGAAAATATTTAGATTAATTTACAGTACGGTAAAAGCAATAACCTCTAGCACTCATAATAATTCAAATGTTAGTGATTTACAATATGAGCAAAAACTTATCTGGAATCCAACAGTGATTTTTCTTTTAGTTAGGCTAAACAAAGAGTGGAGAAACTCTCATAGAATTGTAGTTGTCAACAATAAAGTAAAATAAATAATATATTGAAGGAAATGGCAAGTTCTATGATGTATTTTCAGAACTAAGTAACAATCTCAATAAGGAGCACATGGTCCTTCTGTTTAAGAGTAAAAAGGCTATTTTATTATTTCTTTTTCTTCCAAGTTGACTTCTTAAAATTAATTTTTTTAACTAATTAACTTATCTTTTACATTATTTTTTCTATTTTAACAGTATCTTTGAAATATATATAAAGATTATAGACATACTGGATTTTTATAAACCAGATTCATTAGCAGGCATCCTGGAGACAGTCCATTTTCAGCACAAGGATTCCAGAAGTATAAATTTCACTTTCCACCCACAACTTGCCAGATTGCTCTATAATCCTCGATAATTATTTCTCTAGAGAGTCTGTCTACTTCAGCTTTGCTAGGATTTGTTCCTGTAGAATGCCTGGTTGTCTCTTACTATAACCATGTCTCACAGAAAGTAATCCAAGCAAGCTAAATTGTACATTATCACGCCATGCAGCATGCTTAAAAAGACATCCAGCAACAGCTTTGGAAAATTAGACAACACTGATAGTTTCATATTTTAATTTATGCTAAACCATTAACCACATGCCTGCGCTGCTCAACATATGTATATAGATATGGGTATATTCATGCGATGTGTAGATTTCTTACATATGCTATAGCTGAGCAAGTGTATATTTTCCAAAAAATAGCTACCCAAATATACATCTTAATTAAAACCTGAAATTTCTATTTTGTGTTTACATTAATTTTTTTGTGCGATTCTACTTCACCATTAATGTAAAGTCTGCTAAGAGGCTTTACATACAAGGTTTTGCAGAATCAGTGAACACCTAAAATTCCCCCAGGCAAAAGATATAATAACTATATATTTTTATAACTTAACAGTTTTTAGCCAGTAAACTTATTCTCACTGTTTGGGTCTGTAATTAATTATTTTGCAAGGTGGCTATGTCTCTATTGGGAAAGTAAACAGTGCTGAGGAATCCATTTGTCAGTATAGGTATACAATTAAAATAGTCCTTCAGAAAGTTTGATCTGGTCAAGTATCCGTCTTCCAAAGAGCACACAGTATTCACAGCAGCTCTCAAGTGCACTCTTTTGGAGGCTTAGAGATTTTAACATTGTGAATACAGCCAAACCATCTGAATGAATCACGGAACTAGGGAATGGGTTCCTGGCACTGGTCTAGTCAAGGTAGTCATAAAAAGCAGAGACTTCAATGTTAATCTTTGTTCTTTACCAAGACTGGAGCTTCTAAATCAATAACCCAAACTCTGCCCACATGAGCTAACAGAGAATATGAGATCAATAGGGTAGACTTTCCACCATGTGATCTTAGCCATCCCATGATGGTTCATTTATGTTCATTTACTGGCTCTCAGTTAATCGCCTTTTGCCTTCTGAGAAATCCTACCCTTTTCTGTATCTGTACTCATGATGAGGAAAAATCTCCACTGAACTTTTCTTGGCTCAGTGTCGTTCTACTCCGGAGAACCTCCACAGACAATCTTAATTCTGTTTTTCCCTTTTCTCTACTTCTTTCATTCCTCAGTTGTTGTCTTTTATTCCCATTAAACATTCCACCTTTGTTCCTTCACATGGTTTCTTTTTAATGATTTTCATTTATTAAATAATGAATATTCTCTCTAATGTTTACTCAAATTAAAGGTTTCCTGAAAGCACCGAGAAAGCTACAAGAGAAGAAAAAAGTCAATGGCCATCTTTGTCTTTTAGTGTTTCATACCCGCAGTCCCCTCTTTCCTTTTTTTCTTTTTTCCCCATTGTCCCTTTTCCCCCTATTTTTCCTATTTGCCTTTGTCTTCTCCTTCCCACTCCCACCCTCTTTTTCCTTGTCTTGCTTTGTGTTCAGAAGCAAAAAGTTCTGTTTTCTGTCTATAGGTGGTTTCCCAGTCTGATTTGGATGCCTAGTAACATGAAACACTACTAGATATTTACAGGGTGCTAGTTTTAATGCAACAGTAGCATAAGTCCATATATAAATTGCGTATGCCAGCAGTACTTGTTTTCTTCAGGCTGCAATAACTTCTGCATGAACTGTCTTCTTCCAAAAACCTCTCTCTTCATACTTTGGATTCCTTTGGAGCATCACTCTCCTGTGGATGTAAATAAATGATGACTCATTAATGGACTGGTGCAAACAAGTGTGTTTTAGAGAGGAAAAGAACCGAAAACTGTGCTCCTTGCTCCCTACA
>NW_010433163.1:17580-21188 GCF_000710305.1 Buceros rhinoceros silvestris
CCCTACACGTATGTATGGCAGTGGTGTTACTGAAATAGGCCAAGGCATATTCTGAGTGACAAGCATTTTATGACATAATTCATTCTGACTGCGTTCTTCCTACAAACTTCTGAAATGTACTTTTACTGCTGTCCAGAGTGACATCTCCTGGAGAACGTAAACATGGTCACTCACAGTAATTTGCTAGTGAACTGTGACAAGATATTTGCAGGTTCTGTCCCTGAAATTCTGCTTTTGGCAATTGGAGATTTATGCAGCGATTTAATTTCCTTTTCAAGCAAAGCTGCATCAAGATACAGAGGGTTTTTTCCCTCTCACAATAGCGCTAGCAGAGTTGACTCAAAGCCTTTGTCTGGTGACATAGTAACAACCATAAAACAATGCAGCAATTTGTCTTTATTATTACATCTTTTGACTAGGTGTCTCATGAGAGCTATGTAACCTTATCCTTTTCTCATTGACATCGTGGTAAATCAAAAGAGACTCCACAGAAACCCACAGAACAGAGCCTGATAAAACTTGTTTAAAGAAAAATCAGACCAATGCACTGTGAAGAATGATGAGATGAAATTAATGTGATCTGGAAGGAAGAGATAACTTCTCCCTGCGCTGTGGTCTCCTTCCCTCTTTGGGTACGCCTTTCTGCATTATGCCATGCACAGTAAAATTAATCCAGCATAGTTTACAGCTAGGAACTGGATTAAATAAACATGGTACCAGGAATAATGTGTTTTCCAGTAACGAGGTTAGCTAAATTAGAACAAACTTTGATATTTCACTAGTGTGCAACTAGGACTTACAGTTAAGATCTGAAGCAGTAACAGATGGGCAGCTATTCCATTTCATATGCTCATAGAAGTTTGAAAAAATAATACATCATTAAAGTTTCAACGCATCCCTTAGTCACTTATATTTCAATTTTATTTTATTGATCATAAATATGAAGATAAATTCTTTTAACAAAATATATTTTATTGTTTAATTGTTCCTACTATTTTCATAGATCTGTTGCATGCTGTTACAGGAGGAAAAATAATGCAAATGTGAGATATGAAGAAAGAAGGTATAGTAATATCAGCACTTAGGAGGAAGTGAAGAAAGAAGAATAGATTCATGTAATAAACATTAATTATTATGAGAATTTTATGTGTTGAGCTTGTGCCCTGCTGTGTTTTTGTTATGGAGGAGGGGGCTACTGGCATGAACTCCAATAAGAAGCTTCAGGAAGCTCCTCTGGATCCAAGTCAGACCTGCCTCTGACCAAGGCCAAGCCAGTCAGTGCCTTTGCAATAACATATTTAAGATGGGAAAACCTGATGTGACAGTTCCTTTGTTTTGGGGGTCTTTTGCTTGGGAAAGGAGTGGGACATGAGAGATACCACCACGTGGACATCCAGGTCAATGAGGAAGGAGGTGGGGAGGCATGCTGGAGCAGCCATTCCCCTTCGGCTCATGGTGAGAGAGCAGGCCGAGCCCTTGCAGTCCTTAGAAGTCAATGGGGCAGAATCCCGTCTGCAGCCCATAGAGGACCCCACAGTCAAGCCAAAGAAGACCACGACTCTGAGGGAAGCCTGTCGTGGAGTACTACATGACTGTGAGGATTACAGCCCATGGAATGAAGCCACAGTAGTTGGAGAAGTTCATGGAGGACTATCTCTGCTGACAGGGACTCTACACTGCCGCAGGGGAAGGCTGTGAGGAGTTTTGCCCCTGAGGAGGAAGGCATAGCAGAATCAACATAGAATGACTGGAACTGACCACAACCCCCATTCCCTGCTCCACTGCAGCGCTGGCCAGGAAGAAGGGAGGGGTGGAGGGAAGGTGTATTTATTTAAGATTGGGTTGTAATTATCCCTGATCTACTCTGATTCAACTGGTAACTTGATGGTGGTTTTGTTTAAATTAAATTGATTTTATTTCCCTAAGTTGAGTCTGTTTTATCCTGTCACCATAACTGGTGAGTGAGCCCTCCCGGTCCTTTGTCTTGACCCTCAAATCTTTTATTGTATTTTCTCTTCCCCATCCCGCCGAAGGGGAGTAGGATTGAGCAAGCAGCTACATGCAGCTTGGTTGTCAACAGGTTGGGCTTAAACCACAACACTCTGTAACAAAATCTCCATTCCAAACCACCCCCCCACAAATGAAACCACAATGATTACTCATGGTCTCTAGTCTAGAACAGAGGCTAAATTTAGTTTCAGTTTTTGCTTTGAGTCCCTGCTTCTCCTTGTTCAAAGTAAAGGGCCTTATACAATACACTGACTGATGAGGAGTTAGAAACTAAATCTTTACTCATTACTATAATCCAGATCATGCATAGTTAGAAAGGTCACACGTATCACATGTATTCAGGTAACTCCATATAACTGAAAATGCTCCTTACAGATCTCATAGTTTTATTGAATAAGTTCTAAGCCAAGTAATTATTCCTTCTATAATTATCCAGACAGCATTATTTATACTGAAATACACGGACACTGGAGAAACTACCATTGTGTTTCAGCTGATGGAAGTAAAAAAACAAAATTTCCTTTCATGTTGTGTCTGCTCCATTTATGTTACTATGCAGGAACAGGATCAAATTTCGTCATGGGTTTTGTGTGTAGAAATAGATCCTCTTTCATTTAAATATTTTTAATTTCTTGTACAGTTTTTCAGACTTTTTAATACAAGATGCTCTAGTCAGATTCACTCTTTAAAGTGACTCCATGAGCTAAATTCAACATTTTAAAATGAGTTTGAGTTACCATTCCCTTCCAAATTTTTTGCTGTTGTTATGTCACCCTGAGACCACACTTTTAATTGTTCCAGGAGCAGACAACAGCAGTTCTGAGAAACCTTTGAGGACAAGAAGTGTAGTATCAAAGCATGTACTACAACCCATTGCATTACTGTATTTCTTTAAGAAAGGATATAAGAAGAAAGTATCAGACAGAAGTCTCAAACTCTAATTCATGTGGAGAGCAAAAAAGAATTCATAAAAATTTAAGAGGTATTTAAAGTTGCAATTTGCAATTATAAAAAATAAAGTGTATAACTTCAGGCTTCTAACTCAGATGCTCTTCATAACTGCCTGAACTATCTACATCACTCCATTTTCTACACAAAGAGCAGAGAGAAAACTATGTCCCCCAGTTTTACGGTCTCTTAATCAATCCTAAATGGTTCGCCTCTGGCTATAATAGAAAAATAGTAAATTGTGTGAGTACTTTGAAAGTGTAATTTGAAGGTTCTTCTAGCTGCTTAAAGATTTTACTGAAATAACAATATGTTTAAGCCGTAGTAGGTTGGCTAAAAAGTTTTTAAAAGCCTAAGTCAAGTATGCAGAGTTAAACAGAAAGCAATAGAAACTGACTTAGAAATTTCTAGTCACCGTATTGGCAAATCCACTTGACAAAAACCATGAAGAAATAAGCCAGTGTACTGGTCTTGCTGGGATATGGTTAATTTTCTTCCTAGCACTTCACTCACATTGTTCTATGTTTTGGATTTGTGAACAAAATTGTACTAGTAACATACTGATGTTCTAGATTTGCTGAACAATCATTACACAGTGTCAAGGTCTTTTGTGCTTCTCACTGCCCGCCCTCCTGCCACCCACCCTCACC
>NW_010433164.1:0-3361 GCF_000710305.1 Buceros rhinoceros silvestris
CTGCCCCGACTCCCCCGGGCTGCCCCGCTCGCCTGCCGCAGGACGAAATCGAGTGTCTGTGCGTGGGGGCGGCAGCTCTCACCAGCTCACCCCGTCCCCCTCGTCCGCCTCCGGGAAGGCTCCGGATCCTTGTCACGTCCAGGTCAGGCAAAGCCGTGCTGGAGATCCGTTCCCTTGAGCTCTTTGGCCATTGCCGGGTTCCCCTCGGCCTGAATTAACAAAGGTCGAACAATGCAGCTTAAGGATGGGGAAGTTAAAGTCCGGGGAGCTGCTAGAAAAGCTAGCAGTCTTCTGACGGAGTTCGAGTGGCGCATGTGGCCTTAGAACTGGGCTTTGAAAGTGCTGAAACGTAGATAAGTGTCCTCGAAGATGTCTTAGTGCAAGAAAAGAAAAGATCAGAACCATCCCTTTGCTGGGAGCCTTTTCCATGTGAGGTTTTCTGGGTGTCAGATTCCCAGTCTGGAATCCCCGTCCCTCTCTGAATACAGGGCACATTCCCCAGAAAGGCTGAGCGGGGCCACCTCATGACATGGGTGACACCGTGGGGCCACGCTGCCTTGTCCCCGGGATGGGAGAACACACATGGCATTTCACCAGGCACAGCAGCATCCCAGACACCCGAGGAAGAAGAAACATAGCGTGCCTACTAAGCTAGACACCCGCTCTTGCAAGAACGTAAAAAAACTAAGTGCTTCATTGTGGGGTCTGACCTGAGTCTCTTTGGTGAGGCTTTCGCTTGTTTCTCACACATTGGTACCCTGCACTTGCCAGGGGACTCTCTGAAACGAGTGAATGGCAGAGCCATCACCATCGCAGAAGAGTCAACCCCATGTCTTCTCCCATATGTTTCACCTCGTTAGAGCACAGCATTGGTTGTTTAGAAGATGAAGTCACATTCACCAGGTCTTGTAACATCTTACGATACACCACACTGGTAACGAACCCCATGACCTGCATTGCACTGTCATACACATGTCTTGCCTCCTCCTTTTCATCCCAAGCGGGTCAGGAAGGGCGGTTTGGTTTACCCCATCGCTGGATTATGAACCCACCCCAAATTTTTGTCTTAATATCGACATTGCTCCATGTGAATTTAAGGATGGTGGTGACCTAAACACAAGAGAATCATACAGCAACGGCAGTGATGTTTGTTACTGAGACGTGCAGATACAGAGGACACATCTCCTGAAGCTGGCTAACGGCCCTTCTGAAACCCAGCTAATTGTGCAGGGGCTGTCGGAACGCTCCAAATCTTCAATGAGTCGCTTGCGCGCTCTAATGTGGAAAATACATTTGCAGAGTTTAATGCTGTTGCCCATTAATTACAAGGAGTATTTATGCTGAGATGAGTAATTGGATTGTCCTGTAATCCACCATAATAATCGGGAATTTTCTTTGCCCGTGCAGTGTGGAAAGGTAATAGCTAATGCTACCCTGGCTGGCTAATTTATACGGTGTCGATGAGGAACTGCTGCTCTGGCGTCTCCACTATTACTTCAGGGCTGTAGATTTCGCTACTTGATTAGTCCTTGATTAGCCCTTGTCTTCATCACAGCCCCTTTGTCCTTGTGTTTAGCTGAGTATTGGTTCTGATTGGTTTGGCTTTTTTAAAACAGAGGGTATGTTCAGTTCAGAGAGCTGCTCCCAGAGCCGTGCTACCTGACTGTTCAGTTTGCTTCAACAGGAGAGCAACCTTTCTCTGGGTGAGGACGTGCCATGAGTAGGGAGGAGGCTATGCCCCCACCCACCTGGTGTTATCCGGTAGGACTTCTGTGGGTCACTTGCCGTGTGACTGTCTAGGCGGCGTCTCCAGTGGGGTTGGCTGTCTTTTGCCTCCATGATCAGACAGGTCAAAAGTACCACCTGAAAAGCAGCGACATGAACTAACCACCCTCAGCTGCAGGGGGAAGATTTCGTACCTCTTCTCCTCACGTTTTTGAATGAGGTGCTTTAGCCTAGATGTGTTTCTTTTTACTTGAAAGCTCCAATTTCACAGAGTATCTCAACACTAAAAGAAAAATTCTGCAGTAAATTCCATCAACAGTCAACACTGTGCAGAGCCAACCCCAACACAGCGGTTCCCAGATTGTTGCTTATGAGCTGCTGGTCACTGCCTGTGATCCACATTTCAACAGTGTACCTGTAGGCATCAAGACCACCTCAATTCAGTTTGATCTGATTATGGTCTGTGGGAGATTTGGGAAGTTAAAGTCACCCTACTGACCCATACACATGGAAATGGGTGCTGCAGGGTCACAGAACCAAAATGCCAACCCATACTTCCTGCCTTCCCAGCCTTCCTACCTACAGCGTTCTCCTGACTGCATCCCTTGAAAGGAAGAAGTCAGTGATTTCTTTTGGAGGCAGTGTCATAATCTCTAACTATCCAAGCTTCAGTGGAAAGTTCTGCTGAAAACTGGATGTCATGCTACATCATGTTCATTGGCTTGAAAAAGACCTGCTGTTGGTCCATCGTACCTCAGAGACTGGGGGTGCTGCGGTCATACCTACTTACAAGGCAGGCAGATGTGTCCAAACTCACTTTAAACTAAAAGCCATGAGAATACAGCGTGGATTTCAGCACAGGCTGCTCAAGCTTGTGGTGCTCTTGATGCTTGTGCTGCTCTTGGTACCTACATGTAAAGATCTCTGCCCACAGAACTTACCCAGCATCTGATTTTTAATGCTCTTGTATTCTGCAGAATCCCTCCGGAACATCTAAGCAAAGAGAGCTCCTGTTTGAAGAAGCTCCTGTGAGGGAGGAAAACCACGGTTTCCCCGCGTTTCCCCCAGATTATTTATAAATGTGCCAGGCTTCGCCTGCTGTGTTGGCAAGCCGATGACTCAGAGGCACGTATCTAGGAGAATCTGTTGAACGTGTGGTTCCTGGATGCACAGACCTGTCTCTAGGGATGGGTCTGTGCGCTGGCTCCCCTGAAGGACCTATTGGGTGAGCATGGGCTTGGCTGAATGTGGTAACCCAGGCAACTCTGGGAGAAATGTATTTTTGATGCTGTTCAAGATGACACAATAATGAGATTAACAGAGTAATGTTTCCCTCGCCCTGCTCCCACCCAAGTGTTCCCCCGGGTTTCAGCTGACTTTTTCAGGGAGTCCTTACTTCCTGCCTTTCCTCATGCTCGGAGCAGGGTGTTCTGATGAGCAGGTGCTACGTTCCTTCTTGGGAGCAGCTGCACTGCAGAGGTTAGAGAACATCCAGCCTCATTTGAACTCAATTGCATGAGTATAATTAAGAACAGTGCTTGGCCAACTTTTTATCAAGAGCTTTTGGAGCCTTTGGGATAAAATATGCTATTATGATTATAATTTGCTATTAATTATCTGTTGATTAAAACCAGCA
>NW_010433164.1:3449-24950 GCF_000710305.1 Buceros rhinoceros silvestris
GCAGGAATGTGTGTCACTACTAAAGCTACCCATATCTCCCTTTTCACGGGGTCAAACAGCAATGAAAACTCTATCACTTCAGCAAACTTGGTTTTGATTTGGAAATACTTAGCTGTTACCAATTAACTCGTGCTCCTCATGCCTTATCTCATTCAAGCATGAAGTGGAGAAGCCGGGGAAATTAAATGCCCTGCTGCCATTTTTCAGGAAGTTGCTGTCCAAGCTGCAAAGCATTTCTGACCTGCCAAGGCAGCGTAGGGCAATTAATGATCACTGTCTGTCTGAACTCAAGCACAGATGACAATATTGAGACTGATCGGCACCACCTCAGCTGTTAAGGTGACAGTAAGCGGTGCAGCCACCTGGGGTAACGAAGGAGAGGACTTAGCCATTTTTTAAAAGCTGGTAGGCCAGGCAGCTGTGGAGGTTCCTGTCTTGAAGTATCTCCACCAAGAGCAACTTCTGTGTTGAGAGCGTTGACTTTGGGAGGCCCAAAGGCAGCTTCTGCAAGCTTAGACAGTTTGGAGCCTGGTCCAAAGTTCCCGGAACTCAGTGGGAAAAAGTTTCTCACTGACTTTGACAATGGTCTTTGGAGCAGGTCCCTGATCATAATTGCATTGGAGCCTGGCCACGATGATTGCTATTAGAGCTGGGATTTGGCCTTACAGATGATGATAAATAATCTAATGATTATTACAGCACTTATTTGTGTGTTTCTATGGCATTAAAAGGCATTCATAATGTTTGGTTGTATTTTTACATCTCAAAGAAAGAAAGTTGGCTTGAATTGTTTTAAAATTGTTTTAAAAAATAGCTTACATCTGTCTTGGCTCTCAAGAGCAGTTATTGGACTTTGATCACATCTGGAAGGGAAAGAAAACTCTTGCATACAGGGATAGATACTAAGTATAGCAGGGACAAAAGATCTGAGCCTCTCGTCACAGCACAGGAAGCAGCAAAAGCCAGATTCATCAGGGACAATAGCTGTGAAGGTGGTGGCCATGCCAACATTTCCTGTCATCCAAAAAAGTTTTCAGAATTTCCTTCTTCAACACACTGTGCTTCAAACCAACAGGGATCATTAAGATGATCTTTACAGTGAATTGATATCGGCTACAAAAATTATTTTTAAAATGCAATTAACATTATTTTCATACTGCAAACCCTGTCCAAATTAATCTGGGACTAGCCATGTTTTTTTCCTCCTACCATAGCAGTGTGTTGAGTGCTTTTCTGGAAAGAAGAGCACCTCGCCGTCTGGAAAGACATCTTCTCACACAAACCCATGGTATCTCACCTAGCCTTGCTACATGACTCATCCCACACAGCCCCAGGACCACTGTGCCACGAGACCACCCATCCTGGGGAGAGAGGCCAGTCCAGAGCCCAGATTGGTGGAGCACAGGGTGAACTCACTCCTGTATGTCATGGGAGGAAGACAGCAGTTCCTCATAGGGTTTTTTTCACCTTTAAACTGCTACTTAAGTTATCAGCAACAGCACAAAGGATTCAGTGAGAAAAAGGAAAAAAATCCACAAAGAAACTTTTGCCTAAAATAGGTAGTTTCCTGATTGCAGGGCACTTGTACCAGGACCTGGCCTTGTGCCTACCAGGCGAGTCTAGAGCAAATCAGGTTTTTTCTCTTTTTCAAAAAACCTTTCAAAATTGTTTGTTTCAGATTTTGAGAACTTGAGAAATCCAAAGGACTTTGCACTCACTTCATTGACCATCGCACTCTTGGGGGTTACTGGAGCTCGGCTGTGCGAAATGTGCTTAGAAATGCACAAAGTCAGTCGAGTGAGGTCTTTTATACCACTTAATTGAACCTCATCAGCATGTTTCTCCTGTTTGTGCAATGATACCTCGCTGTGTCGAGGCAGTGTGACTTGCTGAGCAGAATTTTGAGCTCTGTATGTGTGTATATATATATATATTGCTTGTTGTGAATGAGATTTAGCTTCTTGCTCATAGAGAGGGGAATTAAGCCCCAGAAGGATGACTGTACAAGCACAGGATCCATCCTTCACACACTTTTGAACAGGTTAAAGGGTGCAACTAGTAATGTTATACTTGCCTCTGTCAAGGAGTGTGTTCTTCCCTACGGGAGGAAAGCAAACATCTCATTCCTGTAAGACTTATATCCAAGCCCTCGGTTTGTTGTGTACCTGGAAGACAAAGGTAGTATTTGTCCACTGCGTGGCTGTTACTGACAAATCTGCCTCCAGATTTCTCATCTCAAGAAGTTAGACATCACTCAGAAAAGAAATAAAATTATCTCAACGCATCATCTTTTTGTTTTTTAAAAGAATAGGTAAGGTGGGTGATGCAAAAGCTTATAGTCTTTGAGTCTGAGTTTCTGTCTCAGACTAGTTTGCTGTAAGAAGGGGACCATCACCAAGTACATCTCAACACATAGGACCTGATTTTCTGAGCCAAGGGGGTGTTCTAGGGACTATATTCAAGGGACCATGGCACTGTTTGGTGGAGCTGTGCGAATAAGAGAAGTGAGAAGGAACATTTCTGCTAGCAGCTCAGAGAGGACATTCTAGAAAGGGCAAAATAGCTGAAAGCGGAAGGAGAAATGGAGTCTGTGTCGAGTTCTGTGTTAGGCAGCAAACCAAAACTCTGATCTTTCTCTACAAAGGAAGGTAAAGTCGTTCCCCACTTATCTCCTAACAAGGCACCACTTAACATAATCACTGGTATCAGAAAGGTTTAAAAGGAGCTTTGAAAAGGGAGTCCCCAAATCTGTGACCGGGCAGTCTTCACCCTGGAGCACACATGCTGTGCTGGGTGAGCTTGTTGAGGTGAAGAGCTAACATTCACCGCAATACTAGACATTCACATGAATGATAAAAATATTCACAGTAGTAAAAAAAACCCAACATATAAATATATCTGTTTCAAAAGAGATTAAAAGCTGTCAGTTATTTAATTCAAACTTTAAATTCAAGTTATCATTACAAAAATATTCTGCAGTGGAAGTTCTGCCACCCTCTGGGTATACTATTGCTGGAGTTGGGATACTCTAATGCATACGTCAGGCATTAAAATTGGTTTGAAAAATACAGATATTAAAATCTGAACTGTGATTTTAGCACGTGGAGCCACTTAATGGACTTAGTGCCATTTTAGGAGCCTGCCAGCATTTTGCATTTTCTCCTGGCACTGCGATTATGTTCAGCAGAGTGTTTGTAATGCCTGTTCAGGAGAGTTGGTTAAATTATTCAGTTCTAGCTCAATAGTGCAATATTTTCAATATTTTGATGCTTCTTTTAATTACTCTTCCCTCCAGTGGGATGTTCAAATAACTTTTACAGTCACCGGAAGCATCTGGATTCCCAGCAGCCACCTGTGTCAATGGTGCTGTGCTTTGCAGTTTGGCAGCACGTCTCTTTAAATTACCTGGGTGGTTTTGCTCTTGTCTCTGGATTGATTTGGCTTTCCTCAGTCTTCACATCTAAGGCAGTAAACATCAAAAGGCAATGACTGGGGGCCAGCTCCCTTGGCACGATACCAGCCTGTGGCAACTACGGCGCTGGGCACAGTGCCACGGGAGGTGCTGTGGTTCAGATAAAGCAAAACCAGCGAGCCTGGCTGCTGCAGTGCGAGTAGGTTTTGGTATTCCTTTCAGAAGAGCAAGAACATTGAGCCACGGTGTTCTGGCCGTAATCCAGCCTGGGTAATTACATTCTGCCTGCCCTGTGTTTTCCTTGCAGCTCTAATTGTTCTTCAGTTCCCCTTGTGCTGGTTTTGGCTGAGAGAGAGTTAATTTTCTTCATAGTACCTGGTATGGTGCTCGGTTTTGGATTTGTGACCAGAACATGGAGCTGTTTTTGTTACTGATGAACAGCGCTTACAGAGCATTGAGGCCTTTGAGTTTCAGTCTATTTGGGGACCTAACGTGAACACCAAATACGATATTTGCCGCCCATGAACAAAACATTCTCTGAACAGCCTGACTGTTCTACTGATGTTCTTTTCAATCAGCCGTGGGTGCCTGATAAATGGGAGACCCCTTGCAAAAGCAGTTCTAAGATCAATTTTAGCTGGCAGAACAGGAGGGAGAGAGGAAAAGCAATTAAGCAGCTACAAGAGAATTGATTTTCACTGGGAGAATAAGCAGGTATTTATGTAGTCCTGGTTTGACTTGGGCTTTACTGATGACGGTGATTGCATGAGCCTATTAACAGTGCCTCACATTCCACTAGTTTATTAATGTCTATATAAAGTTATTAAAAAAGAATTTCATATGTTGAAAAAACCCCAACCCAAACAAACACCATATGTGCGCACACTCCGATGCACACTGGAAGCCAGCACTGTATCTCTACGTGTGCTAAGAAAACCCATTTTTAAACATCCCTTCAATCCTTACCCTCTAATTTCCCACTCACCACACACTCCAGTCCTGTAGCAGTGGCTCGAAAAGCAGCGGTTTGCAAAAGGAAGTTTCGAAGTCTCTCTCTTTCCCGGCTAATCTGTCCCGTAACTCCAGAACAAGCTGGTGGTATCAAAAGAGCAAGTGCCCAGCACACATGTAATTCTTCCAAAGTGACACCAGCACCTTATTCCAGGGCTTTTGGATGATATGTGTGGACAGAAATCTGAGGGTCTGTGGACTGTCCGTCTGTCAGTCTGTCCATCCATCTGTCTGTCATCTGTGCCACTGGCTTACACATGCACAGTAATCCTGTCCACTGCCTCTGGAAAGCACCAGCTGTTTTGCATGGGCACGTGGAAATTCTGATACAGGCAACTAGTGCTAGGAATCAGCCTGTGCCCGCATGGATCTCCGCATACCCTCCAGATGCGTGAGGAGCTCAGGGTGAAGGGAACTCCATCCACTTTCTCCAGTAACTCCGAAATCTCATCCAAAAAGGCAGAGTTCTCAAATCCCAGCCAAGGCGGCTTGTTTGAGCAGAACTGACACACATACCCAGGGGCCTTCAGTATTTGTCAGTCTGTTCTGGTACAGTGCTCATGGCTTTGCCAGTCCTGGAGGAAAATGATGCAGCAGAGTCTCATGTGTTTCCTCTTGCCCTTCCTTCAGTGACTGATAAAGTACCTCTTTAGCACACATGGTGTTTGTGTTTCTTTCGGAGACTGCCGAGGGGAGAGGTGTAGCCTCATGAACTGGAGAAGAGCATCTAACCTGTTTCCTCCCAACCCAACAGTGGCTCCTCTTGATCCTCCTTCATAGAGGCAGGTGAATCTTCAGTTTCCTTGCCCTTGCCAGGGCAGTCAGTGCTGCTCAGCAGCCCCAGAGAAACCTCATCCTTTTAATCCAGTAGGCTTCTGGAGGAAAAGAATGGTGTAACCCCCACCTTATTGAAGCAGTCTTGAGAAGATTCCAAACTCATCCATAAGCGTTTTGAGTATGCCCCCGACCTACATTACGTGCCCATGGTGCATCTCCCTCAGCCTCACCCACTGTAGCCAAGCCCGCTGTGTCAGGGGTTCAGACACTGCTGCTAACACCACCAATATCATGCACCAATATCACAGCAGCTGAACACATGGGGGAAACAATTATCACAGGGAATAAACAAGCCATGGAAACAGCTAGGCTGGGTTAAAATGCTGAATCGTGACTGTCACCATAAACAGCGTGAGAGGAGCCAGCTCTTCCCAGACCTCTACCTTTCTCTCTTCACACACACATCAGCTGGTCCTAGCAGCCGTGGTGTGTTCTTGACCTGAGGCAGTGCGGGCTGACAGTCCTCTTTGTTGGCATTAACAGCCTTGTATTTGTTTGGTAACCTCCAAACTATGTTTCTACAACACTGAAGAAAATGCCAAAATATTTTCAGGCTGGTCAGCTTTCCCGGTCCTGCGAGTTACCCAGCTCAGTCTTTATGTGGACAGCAGCTACAGATGGCATAACAGGTATCTGAAGAGCCACATCCATGGAGGAGATTCCAGGAGGCTGTCACAGGGGAGGGGTGGCATTGCTTTCCAGCAGTCTTGCGTGATGATGGCTGGGTCTTCAGCAGTCCAGTGAATACTTTGTTTGCTGCCTTCTCCCACAGCCACATCAGCTCTGGCAGCCCTGCAGCTGATCGTGGGAAGTCCCTGGCATGGAAACACTGGGACTGTCAGCCTTGCTTGGCAGCTTGGCCACTTGATTACATTGCACTTGATGTAATTTCACCTTAAAACTCTGTCTTACTCCTCTTTATAAACCACCGACCGATTTCTAACAGTAACGGGCGTTTATCCAAACTCTTCCCAGAGAAGCCTCGGCAGGACACCAGCTGTAATACAAATGGGGTTTACTAGTGACACACAAAACAAGCTGAGATGGTAAAAGGGATTTGTGAGTTCAAGAGTCTCTACTCCACAAACCAGAGAAGTATTGCTCGCTAGGAAGCGCCGAGCAGCAAATGCTCTGAAAACCTATTCAATCTCTCAAGGTGAGTGCCCCAAAATGCCATGTTCTTTTGGAAAGGCTTCCCATGTTGTTTCAGAAAGAGGACAAAAGGCTGCAGTCCGTGTGACGTTTGGCTGTAGAGCATCCATTTTATTTTCCTTGAAGGAAAAAGGCTTTTGTTTGATGACTATCAAAAGTTCAGATTCAAGGCAGGGGTTAGGAATAGTTTGAGGAAGGCAGAGCTCAGCTTATTAGAAGTTTTTTACAGTAGGAAAATAGAAATGCTTTGCCCATACTGCGGAGATTGCCAATGTAAAGATCATTCCTGGTGTGCTCTGATAAGAACAAAGTAAATGTCCTGTAGGTAAGAGATAAGTTGGAACTTAGGCTGATAACATTAATTAGTTATTCATGTGGAGAAAAAGAACACATCACTTGGACATAAAAATATGTTTGAGATTCCAAACTCTTTTCCAGTTTTGTTGGGATGGCATAAAATTTTCATGAGACTGGTTTGCTTGAAGACTGGTAAGTAAGATAAAAACAAACAATGTGGTTCAGGTTTTACAAGTCAGATAGTTTGGGGCTGATCCTCTCCCTCAGATATATAAACATGGTGTATCTATACTGTAATTGGTTGTACCCTTACCTTTACACAAAAGTCTTGTAAACCCAAGCTCGTAACTCCAAAAGGTCTTGTAACTGCAACTATTTCCTTGGAAGGACGAGTGCAGGTGATGAAGGCAGCACGGCTATTTCTGTTACTGTCTTCTCGCTTCACGTGGCACCACAGAACAGATTCAACCTGAGCGTGAATGATATTAGACGTAGTGAGTCTATCTGCTGCTGTCCTGTGATGTTTGTAGTTCACTTGGCTCTTTTTAAATCTTATCAGTTTGATGTTATCTTACTTTTCTAGTGACTTTCCTCCATTCTCCTGCTTGTTCCCGCCTCCACCAGTCATAAAAGTGAGTCTTGGCAAAGGCATGTGCTCTCTGATAAGATTAAATCAAGTTAAGCAGTGGCTTCTCTTGGGTGTTGTCTGCAGAGGTTTATTACCGCTTTCTAAAGAGATCGTTCAGTGCGTTCCTGATGGATGGTATCTAACGCCAGCTGTCAAGAAGTCTAGTCCATAACTTAATAATGACAAATACTATTTGCTCTCCTCTAAAACCAAATACCTGCAGCATCTTGCCCTTTTCCTGAGGCTACCTGGGAACCTGACTATACTTTTGGTAGGCAGTAGATTCAGAAGGAGACTACGAAGGTGGTGGAGTCCTCATCCCTGGAGGCATTTAAAAGCTGTGTGGATGTGGTGCTGAGGGACATGGTTTAGGGACCCTGGCAGTGCAGGGTGAACGGTTGGACTTGATGATCTTAAAGCTCTCTTCCAAACAGGTGATTCTGTGATTCTGTGAGACTAAAGAAGACCTGAACCTCTCCTTTATGCTTTGGACAAGGATTTTTCACAGAGCACAAACACTAACTCAATTTCCACCTCAGTGTTCGTTGCCTTCAGTGGTGGCAGCATTAGACCAAGAACACCATCCCAAGAGTGTTAGTGGCTTTAATGTTGTTGCCCTGTAGCTCTGCTAGGATGCATGTTCTGCACAGCAACACAATTCCCAGTCCTGGGCTGGGTCTGCCACTCTTACACACTGTAGCTGGCAACTGCCCGAATTTTACTTCTGGGCTTAGACTTACCAAGGTGTTGTTTAAGATGACACACAGCACTCTTTCCAACCTGCCACCATTATTCTGGAGAAAATGTCTGCCAAAACGCAGGTGATGGCAGTTTCCTAAACAGAGATAGGAGCAAGTCATCATCTCACCAGTCAGAGTGTCAGTGAGGGAGCTCACCAGCTCTTAGTGTTCTTTATTTCACTAGCTGTGAGCTCTGGACTCGAAGGTGAAGGCAGTGAGAGAAGCCTGGAAGCCTTCGCAAATACCAGCAGTTCCTGGGAGGAAGTCAGGAAAGACTTTTTATTGTGCGCTGGACTATTTCAAGCATTAAATAGGAGTCACGATAGAAAAATCAAAGTACTATTTTAATTTATTTTCATATATAATTTTTTTTTTTTCAGAAAATACCCTGAGTTCACCTCAGATTAAGGAGTCCTTTTGGATCACTGAATTAATTTTCATTAAAGAAACTACTTGATGAAAGAAATACCCGCTTTTAGCTAAGGCTGCTGAATGACCATCCCAAGGGAAAATCGTGCTAAGGCTGGGTGCACCCCAGACCTCTGCCTGAGGTAAGGAATGGGAGTGCCCACTAAGTCAGTGGTGACTTCACATCATCCTGCTGCTTCCATTGCCACTGAGCAGCACAGCTGCAGTGCCGGTACTCTGCTGTATTGTCCTTTATTTTGCCATCACATAGTCTTTAGGCAAGGAATTCGGAATGGGAGATACCTAGTTGTTAAAAAAATTTCTATTTCCCCTTGTCTGACCTCAGCAGCTGCATACACAAATGTACTCGTACGTGCGTGCGTGATGGAAAACAAATGTGAGAAGGTGGTAGTTTAAAAAAAAACAACATCGTCGAGGTTGATAGTTTTTTACTGGATGTTGGAATTTTGTGAATTCCTCTCCAGGCGTCTGGGCACTTAGAGACAGGATATAAATAAGCTGGCAGGTAAGGAAGGTTTTAAATGAAATAAATGGCTGGAACAGCAGACAGCAAGAATGGTACCAGTAAAAAAACAAAGAAATGCTTATCTGAGGGCTGCAAGCAAAAGCACAGGGACATCAAAGCACTTAGCTTTACCAGTGAAAAAATACACGTGGAGGAGGAGATGCAAAATGACAAGGCATAAGAATAAAGAGCAATTACAGTGTCCTGGCAGGCACTGTCATTTGAGACAGCAGCAATATTGAGCTTTACAACCAACGACGTTTTAATTATGCAAAGGTCACATTGGTGTTTGTGGTACATGGCGTGTCACAAGAGGCCTTGGGAACCATCCTGATCACAGCGCTTTGACTATTCCTGAAGAAAAGGAGAAGTGCCCAAGAGCATGAAGCATGACCCCTTCAGGAGGATGGTGTCCCTTCTGATGACGCTGAGTAATGGAAATGATGCTTCTCGTTCAGATGCTTCGGCACTGCGTGCCTTCTCTGGAGAGACCATCCCCTCCTTAGCTTCTCCTGGGCAAATGTGGAGCAATGCAGTTAGAGAACCCAAACAGGCTGGGGAAACACAGCTTCTAAAGGTGGCATCTTGCAGAGCGGGTGAACGCATTCTGATTTCGGTGTGGTGTGATACATGAAATAATTTTCCACTAAAGTAAATTCCAAATGCTGAACTCCAAATGGGAATTCTGGGAGTTTTTAGAAGGCTGGATAGCCATCTACTGTCAAATCAACAGATTCTTCAGAGCGGGCTATGTAGCTTCCCCTCTCGGAATCTTTCACTAGAGTAGATCACACAGATAAGAGTTAGCAGTGCTTCACCTGTCTCTTTCAGTGGCCGATAGTCAGTCTGTCATTTCAAATCCATTACAAAATCCCATCTGAAATCTAAATCGTAAGCTACCTCCTAATCAATGTGGGCTGAATCCATTTGAAAAGGGAGAGGATTTGTGCGTTATTTGAAGCAAGGCGCGTTTGGGAATGTTTTGCTTTCAAAATGACACATTCCCTAAGCAGAGTGGTTTTGAGCTGTCAGCCTAAATGACTTTGTTTCTCTCCCGTCTAGCAAGAGCCATGCAAGCAGAACGGATTTGGTACACACCAGTAAGGAGTCCAGGCTCGTCGTGTGCACGTAGGGTACTGAGTGTGAATCTATAAGAGGCTCAGGCCAAGCTGCAAGATGCAGAACAAGTAACAGCAGGACTAGTCTAACACCTGCTCCAACTGGATGTTCTTCTCCATGAGTTTCAGCATTTAAAAGAAAGAAGAATTTAGCGAGCGATTTCTCTCCAGGTTGTTACTGACAGAAGGTACCTTTCACTCTAGGTACTGTCTGGAGCCCTTTAATATAAGCCTTACAATAAGAGGATTGGTTGTCTATACATTACTGGGAATGGAAATGCAGTTCTAAGCTCTAGGGAAGGAGATATGTGAAATCCTATTAGCAATCCTATGGTTAAACGTTAAACAGAAACCCCACGGCACCACTAAACAGCCAGCTGTTACAAAGTGGTAAACCCATCCCCAAGCTCACTGGCAACTGAAACACTCGGGAGCAAATCCAGGAGCTAAAACAATTTAGCTCTGCCCTCTGAAAGGAAGAGCAGGTGATGTTCCTCAGTGTGTATCAGACACAGGGCGATGGGTACTCTCCAGAGAGAGAAGGAAAAGCTACTCTAATGTTTGGTCTTGTGACTCTCTTCATACAGTTAGTTGCAGGCTGCGAGAACCAAGGTCCTCTGCCCACGGAAATGGGTTCAGAAATTGGGCAGAATTTTGCTTAGTGGTGGAACTAATTTTCCCACAGAAAGGCTGGTGCTGAGCCTGTGTCCTTCTCACCTAAATAACAGCATTCTCTTTAATCAGAGAGACAAGAGTTCCCTCCCTTCCCAGCCTCCCAGTTTTCCAACATCAACGCAGCTGAGCATACTCATAGGAAATAGTTTTACTATGAAATGTTTTGGGACATAGAGATAGTAACTATTAGATGATCAGTAGGCAATCTTAATTTTCTACTGGCCTTTATAGTCTGTAGCAGTAGTAGCTCAGTAATGCTTTTTCAGCAGAATGAATAACTCTCTTCAGAGCTCATGTTCTTTTCCAGATCTAACCTCTTGTTGTCAGTATTGTCCTGCCATTCTTCAGGAAACTGCACACTCATACTTTTATATGAAAAAACCTGATTACCTTGTGATCTCCTTAGATTGTCAGCATTCACAGGTAATGAATAACTTGCAGCTGGAGTTTGTCTCTGGTGACTTCTTTGGCAAGTCTAAGACACCCTAACTGCAGGTGCATAGAGGGAATGGACCAAAACTTATGACCAAGAACTTTGGTGGGAGCCTAGACTGGGCTGCGAGGGCCCTTCTTTCAGCAGTCAAGGCTTGTCTGCGTTTAGCACTTCCACACAAGCTCTGGCTGGTTGTTTGGGTGAGTAACGGTGCTGCTCTCAGCTCCAACTCTCCTTCCACCTCACGTTAGTACAGAGAGTTGAGTGGGATGATAGGAAGAAGGCAGCTGGATTATATCTCTCCCTGCCCATCCAGAGCAGCTGGTTTGGAGAAATGAGGGTAAAACAGGAAGGGATGTGATGATTTATTCTGGGCAACAGGTATCTATGCTGAGCTGGGAGTCTCTTTTGCTGCTTCTGGGTAGGTCTGCCTCTAGCTAGTAGCATGATTAAGTGAAGTACAGCAGCTCCTTGGAATTTCGTTGTAGGCAGTATTAAAGTTTAACAGAATACTCGGCTTTGATCCCACCCTGCAACGTTTCGTGGAGGAGACTCAGTTGCACCAAGAGGCTTGTCTCTGGCTCAGGTGGAGAGCAGCAGCAGGGAAGGGTTTGATGTCTGGGAATGAGAGATGACTGCTGCTAGCGCAGGAGCAAAACACAAAGCCAGGAAGAACAAAGAGGCCACAGCAGAGATCCCCTGCCATGGCTGCACAGCGGCCCAGGAAAAAGGAATGCAGACCTTTATGAAGTGTAACAAAACTGGGAAGCACCCTACATTTGGGGGTTTTTAATGTTTAGTCACAAAACCTTAATACTAGAAGAACTGACCCAAAAGGACATGCCAGATGAGGAGAGTCGGTGTCTATGTGCAGTGTGTAGCCACATACCCCAATAAAACAGCCTTGTGCCAGAAGTGCCCCGGCACTCCTGCAGGACACTTCTAAGGAAAACCAAACAGATTCCCTGCAATATACTGCAGCACAACTGCCCTCTGAGCACAGCTGGTGGCTCGCTTGTGCTCAAAGGTACGTGACTCTTAATCCAGTCCCATTGCTGACAAATTCAAAATTGCCAGTTGACCCTCTCAATGCCATTTCTCTCAGCCACCTCCCGTGGCTGCGGCAGCCATAGGATCCCCCTGCTATGCTCTATCTGTTGATGTTTTTCACTCTGATCCCTCTCCAGCCTTCCCCAGATGAAAGCTATCATCACATTTCCCCAAGATTTAGGTATTATATTGGAACACTGATAACTTTTACCAGATTGGATTGTTACACAGATTCTGAATTCTGTTACACAGAATCTGCGCCTGCTGAGAAAGATGCTTGGACAACAGCAGCCCACTTTTCTTGAGTGATGCTTTGATGGAAGAAGTACTAACTCTGTGGAAATGTCATTTTCTTACAGAAATATCCTTTTATTTCTGTTTATCATAGCAGAAGCAGTCTAAACATATGAAGGCAGCAAGGCATGCTGGGAGACTCAATAGCTTTTATTAGACCAGATGATGCACCTGGAAAGAAGTCAGAGACTGTTTCTGTCTCAGACCTGAACCAGGAGCTGCGTGCCCCCAAACCTGACTTGTTTACCAATAACAGCATTTGGTGTAATAACATTTATTGCTTTTTCCTCCAAGCTTGCCTAGATTTTTGTTTCACGGTTTGCAATAAGATGCTGCTTTGAATTTTTACTATTTTTTAGTTGAATTAGAAGAGAATAAGTGTTTGGGTTTTTTTTAAAGCCAAATTCAGAACATGCTTCTCAAAAAATGAGGATTTTATCTGATTTAGAAATACAGCTGAAGTTTTGAATTCTCCTTATCCTTCAGAGCAGAGAATCCAAGTCCTGCTCCTTTCACCTCATTACCTGACTCCTTAGCAGGAGAATCTCTAAGACTGTCTTTGATGTATCTTTATCAGAAACTAGTCCACACTAATTGTCCAGGCTCCAGATCACAGCGTTAGCAATGTTAAAAGAGCTGAGTCCAACAGCATGGAGGTGGGATGACCGTGATTCTCCTGGAAGGAATGTTCTCACCAGATGAGCACTAGGAAAAGCAAAGCGGACAGATGGACCATGCAGTCTGTGTTCTCCTAAGGCACCCAGTAAGGCCTTTGAACACAGCGACCCGAGTTCATCCGTGATGTTGCTGCCTATCAGTGGTGTTACACAAAGTCCTTTTGGTGGAGAGTATGATGAAAGAAAGTTGGAGAAGCTTTGAGAAAAGCTCACCTAGCAGGCCTGCTTGTTCAGTTCGGCAATGCTTTCTTAAACTTACCACTTAAGGAGCGAGGTGCTGACACGGCGTTGTGTAACGGAGCTGTAATGCAGCAGAGGGATGCTGTGTTTGGAACAGCGAGATGCTGCACGGTAATGAAAGGATGCTTTTGCCATGGCAGGGGACTGTTTATGGGGTGCTGGGATGAGAGAGACTCTATTTGCTTAATGGTAGGGTGCTGCTTGTGTAGTGATACAACTGCTTTGGCAATGGAGGAGATCGCAGAGCACCGGCAAAGTTTGAGAAACCCCAGCTGCCGAGTGACTTTGTTTTTCTTCCCATTCTTCTCACTGAGGCATGGAGAGAGACAGCCTAACCTTTTGTTCCAGTTGCATTTTTCACATTTTGTGTTGCTTTGTAACGTGTTTAACAAACTACTGACATCTGGAGTCACAGCAGTCCTTGGCCCTGGAGCGCTGTTTCCATTACAACTTCGACCCCCCTCTTTGCTTTTTTATCTACACAATAACACAACACCCCAATTCCGCATCCCTCTGTGCAATAGCTTCGTTTTGTGAAACCACAATCACTCCATGTTCTACCCTGTCCTCCGGTTCTTTAATTTATTTTTTCATTTGCATAATGGATTGACAATGCCTTCCTGTTATCGACTAGGTTCTGCCTCTACAAGAACTTAATTTAGAAATAACTGTAATGTATATGACTGGATAGATGAAACCCCCCCAAAAGAGGTTTCTATTTTGCCTATTTTGGTATGGTTATGTCCCAATTCCTTAAGCTTCATCCAGCTAAATTTTGTAAATCTGTGCTGTACAGACTGGGAAACTGACGCACTGAGGAATTAGAAAGACCTGGTAAAGTCTACAGCAGAGTCCCTGTCTCTTAGTTCTTGTTCAGATTCCTACCCTTACAGCCATTTCTCTTGTCTCAGAGGCATCAGGTCATGTTTGAGTGACATTTGAGAAGGATTCTGTCTTTCGTAAGAGACTGAGTTAGTCTTGCCCATTAATTCCTCCGGACACAGTAAGTCTCTGTACCCTTGTCACTGGCAGAGACCGATGCATGACATCTTCACCCCTTGCAGATAGTGTTGGAGTCAGATTTTAATACCAAATGCAGCATTTTGGCTTCCCTCCGTTTTAACAGCAGGAGTTTGGTGGGACTGGTGAATACACTCAGGTTTTTACAACCCCTGGTGAATTACAGCTCTCCTTAGTACGGGTCACAAACACAGAGGTTAGACTGTCATTCCCCCAGGCTGGAACTGGAGACAGAGCCAGCCAGAGTCAGCTTGGGCAGATGAGAGCCAAGATGGAACATACCTCAGTCATGCACTCAGCACATGGCTCTTGTACCCGACCAGTAGCACTGAAGATGCAGATCTCTTCAAAGGATTAACCACTGCCTATGTTCCCCCATAAATACAACCAACGAAATCTCACTGGTTCGTTCTTGGCTTCCTTTTCTCCCTACAGCTGCCTTCTGTGGATGGTTTTGAATTCATTTTTGCCACTTGCAACATGTTCTCACAATGAGAATCACAGAATCGTTTGGTTGGAAAAGACCCTTAAGATCACCAAGTCCCTCTGTTCGCCCAGCACTGCCAGGTCCCCACTGACCCCAGTCCCTCAGCACCACAGCGACACATCTGTGAAATCCCTCCAGGGATGGGGACTCCACCACTGCCCTGGGCAGCCTGGGACAGGGCTGGACAATGGGGAGGAAATTGTTCCTCCTGTCCAATCTCAACCTCCTCTGGAACAACCGGAAGCCAGTTCCTCTACATACTAAGGGTACACTCAATGCCCTTGTCCACATCATTGATAAAGATGTTAAAGAGAACAGGCCCCAGCACAGTGCCCTGGGGAACACCACTGGTGACTGGTCACGGACTGGATTTAGCTCCATTTACCACCATTCTCTAGGCCTGGCCATCCAGTCAGTTTTTTACCCAGTTTTTCAAGCCATGAGCAGCGACTTTCTCCGGGAGAATGCCATGGGAAATGGTGTGAAAGGCTTTACTAACGCACGTGTACTTGATAAACTCTCACAGCTTTCCAGAGGCAGCTTTATTTTATAGTAAATTCATCTTCTCCTCCTCCACTGTCAAATATTACTCTTGGTAGCTTTGATATTTACTCACTGTGAACAGGACTGCAAAAAACAAAACCCCAAAGATACCATTTTCCTGTGTTGTGTTAGGAAGCACAAGTGTTACTGTGTGACCACAACAGTGATAACCGGCAGTTTGGCCAGGGCCCATCTGAGAAGTTTTTATTAATCTAGCACACCATGAAATATAACAAATCATCTCAGAAATCTAAAATTGGGTATGAGATTATCACAGTGGTGCCTCTAGAATTTACTAGTATTTTCTGACCAATGACAACACAATGAAATGCAGCAGGATTCTCATGTTTGATTGGTTGAATGAAAAATGTAGAAGACATACTGACCGCAATGTCTAAGAAACGGTGCTCTTCCATGCCTAAAGCATCAGGAAGAGTAAAAATGCTTATTATATTTAACTACATTTTCAAAAGAGGTAACAACTTCGATGTTTACTCTATTTCATTTTTGTTAGGTGAGGAACACCTACAGACACCGTGTTTCATTGCAGTTCTTTCATACTGGTTTGGGAGCTTTTGCCATTCTTTTTCTGGTGGTTTGGAAAAGTCACCACATTTTCCCTCCCTAATGAAACTGGGGTGAGCAAAGAGCAGGTCGTTATTCTTTAGCAGATAAACAGCTGCCCTTTTATCCAGATATGCTCAGGTTTTGTGTACAGCATTTCACTCCCAAATTGGTAGTGACAGAAATTAAACCACAAAGGCAGCTGAAAACACTCTTTGCCAACAGAGCGCGTACATTGTATTCTTGGTCTGTTTTCGTGCCTTCTGGTTATGAGCTGTTTGTAACACAGATTTGCCAGACAGATGTACCCACTCTCACATCTCATCGGTTGTGTGTGCGGGAACAAAATAAACCCTAACAAAACCCCCCACCAAATCAGTGGTCCTGCCTTCACTGACTAAAACAACAACTACGACGCAAGATTTTCCCTAGCTGCGTCTTCATAATTTGTAAATATTCTGAAATCGCGTCTTACAGCAGTCATCTTTGGTTGGAGAGAGCAGTCTTTCCTGGGTTTGTAGGCTGATGAGCTACAAACATTTTTTCTGAAGTCATGACAGATGGCAAACAAATGAGGGATAAACTAACCTGCTAAATAACATGACATGAAATTTAGCATTTACATTCCCATCTGGAATGCCTTTACACTCAAATAGCCTTCCAGGGTTTGGGTGAGGGTTTACACAAAGCGCTGCACATTTCTGAGGCTGTAATGTAATTGTGAGTGCCTGGCAATAGGCTGAGGCGCACACATGGCTGCTCAACTGATAGCAAAACCTCAGGGACACAGAAGGCAGCAATTACATCCCTGCACAGGGTGCTCATTGCTTGGGGCTTTGAGCCACTGTGATTGCAGAGCTGCAAAGCTCGCTGCTCAACTGCCATTTCCTGAAAGCCATCAGCCCTGATACCGTCATCAGAGTCTGATTTCAGCGCTCCCCGACCTTTCCTGACTTGCTGTTCCCTAGGTCTTTGCTATAATCAATGTAGATACACTTTAAAAGAACACAAATCCTGGTTACCTTTCTCATAAATCCGTTATCCTCTATGCTAATCCAGCCAACACATACCATGACACGTGCACCTTGCTCCACACAGCTTTGTGGAAATCACAAATAAATAGTCAACACGTCAACTGCTGAGTGATTCTGGAACATACCAATGGTAACATGCCAAAAAGAAAAAAAAAATTAAAATTCCATTTTTTAAAGGAAATGTAAAGTATTTGTAAATACAGCAAGTTGAAGTACAACCTCTCATTGTCACTACTGATATCCACAGCCTATTCCCTGTAGATTTCAAACTTTTAATTACTGATTTATATATCAAAATTATATTTCTTACGTGCATCACTTTCCTTTTGGTAATGCCATACGCTCAGACTTCTTCCTCCTATTTTTTCCATAACACTGGTCGCATTCTGCAAGCAATATGCAGCATCAGGACTGTTTGGAGGAGACTCGCAATACCCTGTATTTAACCTGCACGCAGGCGGCAGGGCCGCTCCAATGCTCAGAGCGCATCACAGTAATGCCCAGCTCAGCCAGATGTTTCTATACTGGAGTAACTAACAGTGAGCGTAGCGGACTAAAGTCCACTTAGCGTTATCCACCAGCAAAACCCCCAAATCCACTAGGACTTAGCTTAAAAAAAAAAAAAGTTTCAACACCTGATTTGCTTTAATTAGGTTGGTCTTGGCACTGGGTTTACATGTAGGGTTTATTGTGGGAGATATTTGTTGTGTCCGAGGGGTTGGTTTTATATGCCGCATTTTGCGCAGAAAAGTCAAATTCATTAAATACCATCTCAAACATGTCCATTAGGAACATAGTATCTACCTTCAATTCTAAACCCTCAAAGTTCTTCAGGGTCAATTCTTTCAGCTTTTGAAATGTCATTTAGTAATTGCCTTAATATCCAGGATTTACCATTAGTATCACACGATCAGTCAGCATTACGTATAGATTTTAAAACGATTCTCTTAATGGCATGGTTTTGACATAGATGTACCTCCATTAGCTATTTCACATACATGTTTCCATCCTATCCAGAAATTACTGAAGGTCTGTGTGACTGCCAGGCTCTCCTTACTGTTCCTGCAACAGTTATTCATGAGACAAGGAAAGGTAAGACCACATATCTGAGAGCCTGAGACCGGACCTCCTGTCTCCTACGTGATTGTCCCTGTAGAAGAGACCACAATTTACATGCATCCTTTGCTTAATTCTAGGACTAGTGAAGGACTTTGTTTAATTCTGGGATTAGTCAAGGGTGTCAGTCTTCCAGCTTCTGATTCTGATGTCTGTTTTTCACTACTTTGAAGCTGTCTCAAGTTACTCTGTTTATATTTTCCTCTTATTTTACCTTCTCCCTGCTCCCGACTCCTCTCCCTCAGATGCTGTTTCCCACACAGCAGCTGGTGAAGGATGCAGCTGTATTGTCTTTATGAGGACAGAGAGTTCCCTAGGGCCAAATCTTTCCCACATCAACTATTAAGGCAAAGTCTTATCTTTAGGCTTCCTGTAATATGTCTAATTTGTAGTTAAATAAATGAACTGAATATACTCTGTCTGTCTGCAGAAGAATGTTTTAGTAAAGAATAATTAACATTAGGATGATAGAGACGGTATGCCTGGGTATTAAGGGTAGACTTATTCCCTTTCTGGAATCACAATCAGATCCACTAACACCCTCAGGTTACTCTGCTGGTGCAAACCAACCTGCTGACCAGCCTGCCCCAGTTCTCCCCGAGACCTCTGCCCTAAGTGTTTTCCAGAGCTCGGAGTCAGTTTTTTGCTAGGTTCAGCGGCGTGCTTGAAACTACTCTAACACACTGCATAATGCCTGCTGAGTTTTGAGAGCCCTTGTTTATTCTCACGAGGGATAACTGTGATTTTTATATCCATTTCAAGAGCATAATTTGTGAATATCAAAGCTGTGCTAACTACTGAGATTGAGATTCTCCCCTACTTAAATCCACTGACTTCAAGGAAACTGTGTCAAGTTGCTGCAGATGAGCTTTATGCTCTGTTCAGACAGAAACTTCGAGGAGTTGTTGCATCAAGGTGAACATCTCTGTATGCAGAGAGACAGTAAAAAGCCTGTTCACAACTTTACTTGGGCACTGGATGTCCAGGCAGGGAATTCTTCTCTTATACCTAGGACCTGAATTGCTGGTCCAGCTCTCTCTCCCTCTCTGAAAGGGAAAACTTTTCCTCCTAAAAATGAACCAAATCCTGCAAGCAGGACACTGGCTTGTCGCTGGGATACTCAGCAAGTCCCCTCATCAATATTATAACATGCCAACGTATGTTATGGTGACATAAATTGACAAATGCTACATTAAACACATTTCGTGTCCCCATATTTTTTCTAACAGCATCTAGGAGCAATAACTTGAAAATAAGCCATAGTGGTGGCTCAGCTCATTATCTCTTCAAGGACTGAAATTAACTCACCCTGGCAATACTTTGGGACAGTAGGATTTATAATTTAACCACCTTGCAAGCACAACGGCTCTGGGTCACCAGGGCTTTCAGACCCCACGTCTCCATGAAAACAAAGCCTCTCCGCTGTCCCTACGGCTGCCAGCACTCAGCTCCTGTTCACCCTGTCTTCTGTGAATCACTTCTCAACAGAAGCTCTTATGTCTCTCCCTTACTCCCTCCCTCAAGGAATCTGGTTATTGTTTTAAACCCCAAAACCCCTCCGGAAAGCCTGCCTCCTTGCAGTCCAACGCTTTGCTGAGCGTTAGCTTTGCACGTCTGCACGTGTGTTCATACCTTTGCCTTTTCTGGCCGATGCAGCAGCCCGTAGCCCCAGTCAGTTCCCTTAATCTGGATATACAGCGCCTTGTTACGGGGCAGTTATTTGAAGTGGATGTTAGTGTGCAGAATAGGATCGGAATCTGGGCTCTGATTACTGCAAAGTCTTGCTCTAGGAGATGTCAGTGATCTCAGGAATGGACTGCTGTGTGAGCTGCACCTGGCTTTTGCTGGATGCCTTGAGCAGTAGCAATGCTGTTCCCTGCTTTCCTGCTTTTTCTTTTGGAACTGCAGCAGAATAAATCTCTTCCTGCCTTTCCTGTGCGGGGTGGAAGCGCCAGGCCGGGCAGTCTTCCCTAGAGCTCCACCAACTGCAGGAAGAGTTCAGTCCTGTGGCAACAGCATCTAATACATTAAAAAGTTAATGTGGCTGTTTCTTCAGAAGAGCAGCAGTGTTTGAGGTGTGCACGGAGTGTAAAAAGATAAAGAGTAGATGATCATCATTAAAGGATGCTTTTCAAAGTGGTTTCCAGATTTACCACATAACTATAATTACTCAGGTTAATGAAACTCCTGCTGCTTTGAGCCGGCGACTGCGAAAGGCGTGTGTTACCTGAAGTGCCTATGGCATCCACGGGACAGCATAGAGTACGAGGTACTTTTGCTGTCCTTTGAAAAGTTTCTTATTGAAGGCTCCATTCTCCTGTGTTTTATTATCCCCATATACACAACTAAGACCTGCAGGAGCACACTTTCAAATGCGAAGGTTTTAAAATGCACTGAAGTACGTAATGGTCTACAAGGGGCTCGTTTCCAATGACATCATGACTGCAGAATGGAAAAGCAGTTCAAGCAACTGAGTCTGTGCTGCTAAAGCAGTTCTGACTCGTAAAGCCTTACCTACCTCTTAAAGCACCACACAAGCCACAGAAATGCTCACAATGGCACTGCCTGGCAGCTGCCTCGAAGGCAGCTGAGACACAGATGAAAAAGAAAGAAAGTCTATGAACAGCAGTGCTCAGCAGAGAGCTGCCCTGAGGCTGCTCCACCGCAGCACAGGCACTCCTCCTGCCCTGCTCTCTGGCTGGACATAACCCCCTTGTCCCCTGTCATTTTATTCAGGCAGTTTCAGTCCCTTTTTGTGCAGCATCACTCTCCTCTGCCTGGCTCAGCTGGGGGCACATTTAACAAAACACCACACAAGCAGAACCAGACTACAGGGAAATAAGCTGGGCTTTGCGTTAAGCCTCTCATAGCTGGGACTCGAGTGAAAGATTTCAGGAAGAAACACTTCTGTAATTTTTCTTTCCTAAGGAAAATGCATTAATCAGGGTTAAATATTTTTCTCCTTTCTTTTTTTCCATTCCCCGCCCCCAAATTGGCTCATCCATCACTGGAATCAATATGAATGCAAAGATTTCGGTGGATTTGTTGTCATGGAAACCACTTCTCCTCTCTGATATCCCTTACAGGCTTTCCAGACCTTTTCTTGCCTTTGAATTACCATTCTGTCCTACATTCTGAACACACTCTGTTTTAATGCCACACTGTGAACTTCATTTGAAAACAAACCGTGCAAAATTCCAGTAAACCCAAGAGGTAAAGCGTTCCCTGCCGGAAGAGCG
>NW_010433164.1:25061-31165 GCF_000710305.1 Buceros rhinoceros silvestris
ACCGAGTATCAGCCCAAAACGGCTGCAGAGGGGAGGCAGGCTGGAAGCCCCCTCCCTCGGAGGGCTGTCACCATGCAAGCGATGACTTCGGTGCCATAGGCTTTACACTCCTCTTTTCCCCCTGGAGGTGCTGCATTGCCCAGTGAAAGTCTCATTTTGTGACTAAGGCGATAAGGCAAGAAATGAGGATCCAGCCCAGTTAGAGCCACTCACATCAATAATCTTGCAGAATTTAATCTTTTGAGTCCCTTAGCCACCTCCAGTGGTCAGAAATTGCTAGTCAAGTCACTCAGCCTTTTCCTAGTTTGGCCACACAGAACAAGAAGGTAACCCATAGGCAGCCACCTCCCAAATACACCAAGAGACCGAGATACTGCAGGAACCCCCAAGCTCAGAGAGAAGGCATTAAACAAATATAAACCTGCCATTACCCGTAGAGCATTCCGAACCAGCTGTCACATTCAAGCTCCAAGCTAACCACGTTTCATTAGGAGACAACGCACAACTCATATGTTTTTGTGCCAATTTAGAACTTGGATTGTAAGAAGTTTTCCTAGAGAGCCCAAGAAGCGTAGGGCCACGCGGTTCCTATTTAAAGCAAATGCAATCTGTGCTCTTAACATCACGGATACTTATGAAAACATCTGCTCAGAAAGGAACCACCATCTAAAGCCATGTAATAACAGGAGAAGAAAGGCATAGAACACAAAAATGTGTGGTTTACAGCAGTATGGAGAGCTCAGGAGCTGGCAGGAAGACAAGGTGTGACAGGAGTTGGAGAAAGAACTTGGTTTTCTGTTTCCCTTTGCATTGTTGTCCCCATCTGCCCCCTCGCTGGACAGTTGCTTTCACTCAGCATAGTTTGCTGTTGGTTGCTAGTCATTCACATCACCGATGCTTTTAGTAAAAAGAATTAAGTGATTGCACACTGGTGCGGTATAAAGCTGGTGCTCTGTAAATCATGATGAATGTGAAGAGGTCTTACCTGGTTACAGAGTCTGCGAGTCATTTCTGAGCCACGTACCAGCACTACTCAGCGGAGGAAGTCTGGTTTGGATCAAACTATTTTTTGATTTAGAGGTGGGCAGGTCATTTTGTTTTCTTTTTAAGCACCATTTACAAATCTAACTAAAGCTTCTACTTGAAACCTTTCAAAAAGTTCAAAATAAACATGATACCTTTGCCAGAATTCAGTTCTTCTCACAATACCTGTGAAAGTAAAGTTAATTTAAATGAATACTTGCCAGATTCAGTGCAAAATTTACAAGTAGCTTAAGAATGAGAAAACCACTAACAAGCAGATCATCTATTTAAAATGTCTGTTCTTTCAGTAGTTCTACTCTGACAGATGTGGGAAGGCCACAGCTGGAGCAGAACCGCTCCAAGGGATGAGGAGGAATGCAGGCAGAGGCAAGCACATCTATTCCAGATGACACCATCTGCCTAAAAGCTCGATCTGTAACATCTAGTTCAGCGGGTGAACATCCTCCACGGTCCTGCTAGGAGCTCTCTCAAGTACTGACCTGAACTTGGTCCCTTTCTCACCTGCCACATAACACTGTCCTAAACTTACTTTGTACTTTAGCCTGTAAAGAAAGTTCTTTTCCTTGTCTTGAACACTCATGGTTACAAAAAAAAAAAAAGACGCTACTTGATTGACAGCTAGCTGAGACCCAGTGTGTTCTGCCAAGGGTTGTGGCTGAAAGACCACCTTTGTGTTCTTGCTGATGGACTCCTGAAATAGTCACAATTGCCCTGCAAATAAACTCCAACCTGAGGCCTGTAGAAATTTTACCAGCATTCTGATTTTGGAGGATGCTTTAGCAGTAGACCATTATCTTTTAAATCGTAAAAAACATCTAAAGTCAAGAATTCTTTTGTTTTTTAATTGAGACGTTGCTTCAAGTTGTGTCTTTTCTGTTGGAAGCATTACCCTTCTCATGTCCTCCTGTCAAGTATTTGTTGACTCCTGTTCAATGCTTCTAAACGTATTTATTGGGTCAGTGGTATTCGGTTCTGAAAGAAAGTGGGTTTCGTTCTTTCACTCTGCAGTGAATATAGAGTGAAAAAACAACATCACCCTGGTTGCAGTCCTCTCAGAAATGTTTAGAGAATTTTTGCCTACATTTGCCAGTTGATTGACCCGTGAAAGCATGGAGCATCCTGAAACACTGGTAAGCAAATATATTATAAAAAAATTCTAGGAAGGAGGAGGAAAAAAAATTAGCAGCCAGTGCAAAAGGATAATTCTCCAAATAGAAGACAAAGTCTGTTCCAGTTATTTTTGTAAAGGATTGATTGCAATTTGCATCCTGCTCAACCAGCATCTGCCATCCGCAGTGCTCAGTAGTCCTTTTTTTTTTTTCTTTGTATTTTGCCTGTGAATGTTGCTTGACGACATTTCCTTCCCTATTCCTTGCAGAGTGATCACTACCCTTTCTCCTTAAACCTCAACATACCTTGCTACAAGGTGCAGGTGATTTGCAGCTTGAGTTCCACCCGTCACACAGGTGTGGTCTCAGGTGGTTTTACCAGGAGTGGCATGCTGGCCCCTCGGAGGGTGCTTGCAGAGAATGTTATTGGTCAGTCAAATTCCCCAGGGAACACATTTGGGATGTGGGAGTTCTGTGCTGCGGAATAAAATCCTGCGTTATCCTCTGTACTGAAAGAAGGACAGCAGATGGGGAGTAAGAGGAAAAAGAGACCCCTCTGAACCACACACTTCTCTTCTCTGTGCTGCGTACCGAGTTTACAAAAGCACACCTGGAGGTAGCGGAGAACAAAGCACTGTTGTAGGACAACCTGCCAAAAAGGCTCCAAAATCCTTCATGGAGAAGGGGACGCCGAAACTGCAGTCACCCATATGATGAAACAACAACAGAGTTTGACTGAAAATAACGTCTGCATTTTCCGTTCACTGGTGACAAGTGGCGTCAATCCCACAGTGACGGAAATTGCCAGAAAACCAACCAGCTCTTTGCAGGGCAAAAAGGGCAAGGAAAGCATCATTCTGCCAATGGATCTGCTGCTCCTGCATGGTTTGGGATTTTTGGTTTTTTACCTCTCCTTGCTTTCGTAAAGCAATCAAACACAGATGTTGGGTTTGATTATCCATTTGCCTTCTCATGGATTTCAATGACAGACAAAAGGCAGTTCATATTTTATCAGCTGTTAACCAAAGAGAACCTGTAACCTCCTTCCCCGCAACCCCCGACATGAGGTGTAACACATGGAAAGCTCCTCTATCCACCTTTGAAGGCTGAAGAATTCTAGTTACAAAACATCATTGAGAACCCCCACAGATTTATCCGGAGAATCATATTACCGGAAATTTATACTGCCTTGAACTTCTAAGAAAACCACACAGTCAGTGTAGGTCTGGAGGTGCCAGATCAGTGTCTAATCTATAACACAGAAGGGTGTCTCCAAGCCATTTCCAACACTAGCTGCTTAATTAGGGAAACTGAGCTGGATTTAGGCAAATACTGCTCACCAGTGTTATCCAAAGAGCCTAGCTGTGGAGAGGCCGCTGCTCTGGATTGCAGGGCAGCAAGCGAAATTCCCGATAACCAGAAGACAGTGCAGTCAGGAACACACGTAGCTGCAAATTCAATTTAACTGTGGCAAGTAAGCTTCTACGCTTCAGGCAGGTGGGTTTGGGAACGCCGAGGAGTAAAGCAAAGAGCTTATGGACAGGAAGACTCAAGGGGACAGAACAAATTGCAGCTTGATGGGTAAGGACACTAAGATGTAAACTTTCCATTAGCATTAATGGGATGCTCACATTTAATTCTGCACACGCTGAATCAGTGCAGTTGGAAGAAATAATATTTTAATGAAGTTTTCCAAGGATGAATTTAAAAAAAAAGTAAAACAAAAGCAAAATAGGCAAATAGAATGTTTTTATTCTTCCCTCATGACACAGAAGCAGTTTCTTCCAAAAGGACAGAAGTACAGGATTCTCAGTTTAAATAAGGAAAAATCATTGTCCCAAACAGTCAGGTCTGTGGAAAACCCGGTACAAAAAACAACTCTAGAAGCTGTCCCAAGAGGTGCTCTAGCAGAGTTTATTTTAAACTGCATCTCAGTTCAATCATGTACCAAGAGTCTGTACCAATTGTCAACTCTTGTATCGACTCAGCTGCAAACAGGAGTGGTAAAGAAATAATTGCAGAGGAGCCAGCATTCTGCCCTGAGCAACGGCTCCTGTCTGCTGGAACACAGACCCGGAGAGCAACCCGGATAACCACCGTTTCATGCAGCTAACCAGCGCTCTCGTTTCCCACGGCTAAGGGAAGCACAGAAATGCCCTCAGTAAGTCTTGGAGAGTTCTCATTCAAGCCCCATTTCAGAAGAGTTGTGTATCGGGGTAGGGACCTGCTAGATCGACATGTGGGTTCTTTGATCTCCTAGGAATTATACGTGCATCCGATACTGCTATTCCCAGCACATCCGATGCTGCCTCGCCTCACAGAGATGAAAGCCTGAACTTTAGTTCCACACATTCCTGAGGGGCCGCTCCAAGCTGGCCCGTCTACCTGCCCCTCCACGCTTCAGGCACAAGTATGTAAGGAGTGAACAAGGGGTGAATGTGCCAGGCGGTGTTTCCTTTAGCATCAGTCACTGTTACATGTGACTTTAACTAGTGCTAGCAGCCTAATATGCTTTAGGTTAACGAGGCATTCAGTGATATCCAGCTTTCCAGTTTGTTGGGTTGATGAATTAATCACCGCTACTTAAAGCTCCTTGTTTGTGTTGGAAGGCTGCCTGCTCCCAGCACAGGACCTGGAGAGCTGTCTGCCCTCTGAGCTGTGCCGTTACACTGTACCCCAGGAATGGGTAGATACACGTGAATTAGTGATGCACACCGGCTCATCTCCATCAAACACAACAAAACAGTTCTTGGTCATCAAACTATCTTTCTTTATAGAAAACTTCTCCCTTTCTCCTGCTTAATTTATTTTCCAGTGGCAGCAACCAACCAACCAGCCCACTCCCCCTACCCTCAAATACATCTGGTTTTGTTCTCCTTTTTTATTTGTTGTGAGAAATCAAATACTGGAAAACTCTTAGGAACGGCACAATACAGAAACCCCACAAAGGTTAAGAGAGCCTTGGACATTAAAGGGAGGGAAGGTAGAAAACCATGATGGGGAGGCATCAAACGTTTGGAAAAGTCTATTAAATTTGCAATAAGCTGAAAGATGTGAAAAGTTTTCCAGCTGGATAGAGGAATCTGAGAAGTCAGTAATAGATCTCCAGTTGCAACCAAAGTTCATTCCTCCCAAAAGGTTTCCTTCCTTCCTCCTCCAAACTCTCACTTCTTTCTGCCTGCCAGTTACCTCCTTCACGGTAACTGATGATGATCTTCCAGACAACTGCACGACCGGAGGCAGTGCCTGTCAGCATACATGCCCTCCACAGACTTGCACTGAACACTTTTGAGATACCAGGGACAGCAGCAAACATCCTGCATATCCCTGCACGGGCCAGACAGCTGCCTTCCCTTAAGCAGAGCTGCTGCCTTCCTTCACCAGCCAGGACCCAGCCCACAGGGAGACTAGCAGGGCAGAACCGGGGATGGCAGGCAGCCAGCCGCGAGACAGGATAATCAGTACCTTCACGGTGATGAGACAGGTCTGAGATCAGGCTAGGAAGCAAGCTTAATAATGATCAACGCTGGCAGAGGCACGGCAGTGACGGAGCCGGGAATTCATACTCTACAGGTGACAGCTTCTATGCCTAAGCTAAGCTTAAATACAAGCATAGAATCATTGAGGTTGGAAAAGACCCTTAAGATCATCAACCATTAACCCAGCACTGCCAAGTCCACCACTAAGCCATGTCCCTAAGTGGCACCACTAAACCATGTACCTAAGTGCCACATCGTGACTTCTTCTGGGCCCATGGGCACCCACCATGTGGGTGGAGGCTCCAGGTGAAGCTGGACAGGGTCATCAAGGCCTACAGTGTCTCAGCAGAGGGAACAGTGTGTCTCTTCTTTCTCTGCATGGCTTAGGAAAAAAGTGCAGTAAACGTGTTACTTAATTAGGATGAAAAATTAAAATCTACTTTACATTAATGTACAATAAAATCCTACCCCC
>NW_010433164.1:31288-49895 GCF_000710305.1 Buceros rhinoceros silvestris
TCTAATTTGGGAAGACTGTGTTTGCTGGCTTGATATAGTTACTTAGGCAGTGAAAAATGGTATTTTCTGTGGGAGATGAAGGAGAATACAGGAAACTGTTCTAATGAAAGTCCCATCAGAGAATCAGCTAAAGGAAAAAGAAGTTTTAAAAGATTTGTGTCTGAAGCTGGTACTTTAATCCCAATGTCCCTTAAGGACTATAAACAGTGAAAGGATGGGAGTTATTTTTTATTTTGTAGTATATTGTTCAAGTTGCCACAAGATGAACTTTAACTGAACTGCTGGAGAGTCTGGAGTATTTTAAGTTCCAGAGATATTGTCATACGCGCTGAACTTTGTACGGGGTCAGAGATAATAGAATGGATGCTGCCTGCAGCAAGGCTGTTTCTCATGGCATGAAACAATCGTTCTTATGGTTCCTATATTTGAGTACAATTTTCTCCTCTTCCATAAAAGGCTCTCATGAACAAATTCAGACTGGAAGACCCATGAGATGCGGAGTTGAGAGGGCAGGATTTGGGGTGAAGGGACGCATGTGCTGTGAGAGCAGGCTGTACGTTAGCTGGCAGCAGCGTGTAAAGATACTAAAGGTGTTAGGTTTTACTGTCATACCTCTGTGAGTCAGCTGTGCTTTGGTGGCTTTATTAGCTTCATGCCATCTGGGGATCATCAGAACCGCATGCAAAACAATTAGGAGAAACTCTGTACCTGTGCTGGACCCTCACTTTTCACTTCATCCAGACCAAAGGCATTTTTCATTCACAGAATGCAGGATGCTACTTCCGAGGCAAGTGGGGCCATTGATCTGACTAAATGTAGGAGTCTCCCTGCAAAGAATCACCAGAATCCCTTTATAGTCAGTGGAAATCTTGTCTGAGTAGGCTAACGTAGTCTAGGAGCCAATTCATGTCATCCTGGTTCACGTCTAAAACGGGTCCAGTGGAAACCTGCCCTGGAAAAGGCCATTTATCCCTTGCAAAGAATGCCTCATTGGCTATCTGATAGAGAAACATTTGTGTTGTAAAATTGAGGGAGACAAAGCTTACTCAGCCTGGCTGAGCCAATCTATTAATTAATTTCTTCCAGTGAATGAAAGAGGTCGGTTGTGACTTGACCTAATGGCACAATTGGTGCCAAGTCAAGCTGTGCTGACAGGAGATAACGGGATGGGCTCCTGAAACAATAGTTAGACCAGCACCAAAAGAGATAAATCTGCTGCTGCTGAAAAGGGAAGTCATTTGTAGGAGATGAATTTTCAGGTGAAAAGAAAAGGATAAGGGAGCATTTTCCTTACAGTTCAGGAAAACAGTTCTTCCCTGAAATGAAAAAGCCATGGCTGCATGGTGAAAAGCAACGGCGAGACATGCTGCACCTAAACTCTGAAGGTTTTTCTGTGGTGCTAAGACATAAGAAATCTTGTTTTTCTGAAATGTGCTAGAGAGAAAAAGCTCCTGGTCTATTACAATATTTACAAATCTATCAAATAAATATTTATGCTGCGTAAGACAATACCATTCCCTCAGAAACAAAACACATTCTGACTGTCACCTCACCTAGTAACAAGTGGGGAAGAATGTTTTACAAATTCATGAGAACTAATGATGATCGGCCTGGGAATTTCATATTGTCCACCCAGTCGACAAGCTGTTAGAGTAGAAAACACGTTTGTAGTGAAAGGGAAAATATAGGTATCGATGTTACGGTTTTCTTCAGACAATGCATTTTGAATGAGATTAACACAGAGAAATACTTACTGGAAGCATATGAACATATTCAGCTGCAATCTTTAAATGGTGTTGTTTATCGGATATTTAATTCTCAGGTGTTCCCCTCCTATCTTCAGATCACTTGTATAAGATTTCTGGAAGCTGAATAATCGTAACAAAAAATGACCGTTAAGAGATAACACTGCAGTGAACGTAGTTGATCCTAGAAAACCCCTATTGCTACTCAGCTGAACTGGGAAAGAGCGGGTTGCTCCACTCCACTACCCAAAAAGATACTTGAAATTAAGGTACAGCACCAAGATGCCATTAGAGTGATTAGTAGCAGCGAGGTAAGGCCCAACCTCCCATAGCATTAACTATAAACAAAATAAGTGAAGATGGTTACAAGCCGATCTAAAGAAAGGGACATGAAGTCGAGGAAAAAACATTTTGTCCAACAAAGCTCCCCTGCACCTGGTAATATTTTTCCTTTGGCATTGCTAAGGCTCAGCACACTGAGAAGTCAATAAACAAAAATGATCCTCCCCCACAGATGCTCCAGCTGCTCCCAGGAAACTTCTCTCATTTTCCAAAGACGACTCCACGTACCTCTCAAAGGATGCTACCGCCTGTTAAAATGATGAACCTAGAACACAAGTATGGGAAAGTGCCCTGACTCGAGCAAGCGCTGTCACACAGCAGGACACAGATAAGTCAGCTGCCAAATACAGCAAACACTTCTTACTGCAGCACAATCACACGCCCTTTCGAGAGAAGGACATGGCTTCTGAGAGATACTCGTGTTGTTCTTTTCACACCGTACCAGCAAGTAATGCTGCCTGCTCCGTTCCTCGTGTCCGCAAGTTCCACAGAAGGTGGACTCTCTCAAACTAGAGAGGCATTTATGTGCACACACACACACAGCCTGTGCTTTCACACATGCCTGTTTCACACACACACATGTGGGTCTAGCCAGGAGCTGTTCTTCCCACCGCTATTGCCAGAAGGTCTAAGATAGTATTGAGCTGGAACAGGCTATTACTGCTTCTGGCAGCAAGGACGAGACAGATCTTGAAAGCTCGAGGCACAACCATCACTGTTGTTTGATGCACTGTATGTCAGTGCAAAAATCACTGTGCGTTATGGGAGGAAAAGAAAGATTCCTCTGGCCTTTTATTTCCTCAGCGTTCCTTCTGTTTGACACGCCAGTCCGTGCTGTGTGATGATGGGAAGGTATGTTCCTCTCTTGGTTTTCTATCTTTTTACCTGCTAAGACAGAAGCTAAGGACATGATTCTAAGGCTGTTCCCTTGGGATGCCCTACTGAAGCACATGTCCAAGGGAGGTTCTCTGACCTCCCTGGCTTGTATTTAGCTTAGTGGTTCCCTGCAGAACCACTGTCATACGTGGCACTCTGCACTACTACAGCCTACACATACTGGTGCGAGAATGTTCAAACAGAACAACACGCTTTTCCTTTCACTCGAATATTTTATGAAGTCACCATGGTTTTCAAACCCTCACCCTATCTTAGACCCCTCTTCTTTAAAGGATGCTGTGTGAATAAATCCCTGTATCTCACATCCGGGTGGATGCAGCCCCACTCTAGCTGTACGGGTGCAGAGTCCTAGGCTCTGTAACACAATCCAAGGAGGGTTATTAGCCCATTTCTGCCCTTTAGCGACTGTCTGCTACTTCCCTTCACGGTGTCGAAACCATCTAAAATCCCGCAGCTTCTCTAGCGCATTGAAAGGAAGCCAAAACACCACTGCCATCCCTGCTTGGTTTAGAGAAGGGAAAGGACTGCTGTGGGTGGTGAAGCATCCAGAGGGTCCACGGGACAACCCCAGCACAGGGGCTTTGAGATACTCGGGCGAGGGATGGTGCAGAAATTAGCAATTCTACTCACATCACGGATTAATTCAGAGGTTATTTTAGTTATTTAGAAAATAAACTGACAGAATGTGATTGGAATGCGGTTCTGTTAAGTTTTGTTTAAGGCACTACGAGCTTTTAGTATTTTTCCCACGGCTGAGAGACAAACTTATTTATAAAGCAAAATTTTCCAGTCAGAAAACATGTGCATCTATACATGCAGATGCACACACGCCTTGCACACATTTATATGTATTTATACATACATATGCGTACACATGCATGGAAACATTTGCTAGAAGCATCAGAAATGGATTTGATTATGCTAAATTCTGAACATCCGCTCAAATTATTGAGTGTCTGTAACTTCCGTTGCCTTCAAGAGGGGAATAAAGATATTCAGCAGCTGCATGTAGGATGCACTGCCACGACTGCATAAAGCTCTGAGAAATGTGCCAACGTAGAGAGCTCATGGTTTCTGCTTAAAGGGGTGAGAAAATCAATTCTAGACCAAATGGGCTAGAGGCAAAAGGATAAGATGAAATGTGACTGACAGAGAGACAGCATCCAGTAATGCTCAGTCGAGTGAAAAGGCAGGAGAACACAGGAATAGTAAAACCTATCCATTTCTGTTTTAATTGGGAGGGGACTTAACAGGCAGATGTGGTGCTCTAGGCAGCCCCTGCCAGACGAAGCCTCTAAACGTTAACTCTGTCCTGCTCTGAAGCCAAACATGCAACACACGGAGGGCTCTTTCTATCTAACACTGTGCCACGCACAAATTAGACCATGATTTCCTGTGACGTTAGGTTGAAATGAGGTTGTCAAATCAAGTCAAAAACAAAACAGCAGGGAAACATTCTTCTGCTTCCTGGTGCTGAGGTAGCGTACGTCAGTGTCCTGTGCCTCTGCTTCTCGGTGCATTTTGCCCTGCATTGCCCTGTTGCGGTCTAGTATCACAAACACAGACTACCTCTAACAGTGCTAAAGGCAAGGCTTTTCCTCCAACCTTCTCCACACTCTGACAAGGAACTACAGTCCCAGAAAGGAGCAGGAACCCAAGACACCGGCATCGTCCTCTTGACTCTACAGCTTGCTTTCCTTCTCCACCGCCTCAGTTTACCCATCCGTGAAACACATTGTCTGTGGCATCCCCCGAGGGGCTATAAGCAATTAGAGGATTTAACGCAAACTGATGTATTTGGTCAAAATAACTTTGCAATTATAAACTACTGTTACTGCAAGAACCAAAGTCGAAGCATTTGAAAATACCTGAGATGGAACGGGAAATCCCCTTTTATTTTGTAGCTTTTCCCCTTCCCTAGTACTTTCAGCAGCTAGAAGTGACTCAGGAGAAGTAGCAAGTGACAAAGACCTCATCAGTACTAGAAAATGTTAAGCTGAAGAAGAAAACAAATACCATGCCCACCCTGCATGGTAGAAAATCTTGTCTTCTGGAGGCACCGTATCACAGTTCTCCCACATACCCCAACCACTGACAGGTATAGGCAAAATATTTGTGTTCTTCCTTTTTTCCCCCTGTTCTTTTGGCCGTTGGATCACATTTGCTTGTGGTGGTTTTGGAGGTAACAAGTGAGAAGGGAGGCTCTCATTTGGGTCTGATTGCAACGAAACTGACTCCGTAGGAAAATGTGCCCTTGTGAGGTATCACCTGCCCTTTAGGGTTCCTGAGGCTTTGAGGCAGCTTCACCTCCACGCAGAAAAGAGTGCTGCAGGGAAGGGAAGGCCAGAGGAACAGAGGGAAGAATCAGGACAGCTTAACTATTGCAGATGCAGCCTGGAGAGAGCTGGAAGCAAAGCCAGAGCAGCTTAGGAGGCAGGCAGCAGAGGAGAAAGCTGTGAATGCAGAGCCCATTAACTTTTAGAGAAGCAGTGGCCCTTCACCTAAGAGTTAGCAAAGGAAATGCTTCCTAGAGGTTGATTTCTACAGAAATCTTCCTGTGTGCAGATTAGTTTTGTGTTTTGAGGATCACCTGATGAGGCCTTCACACAATGCATCCTTCCAAACCATTGGCCGCAGTACCAAACCTCAGCGTCTAAGAGGCAGCCAGTGACTTAGGCACAGGAAACGCCCCCAAAATGAAAAGACACACTTTTGTACGAGGGATTTAATTTCTGTGTAATCCTTTGCTTATAACCAGCCAAACAGCACCAGTCTCCTTGAAGGGGTTCCACAGTCTGATTGTAGTGTTCCCGGGCACAGTGAACTCAAAGTTCATGCTCACAGCTACGGCAGTCCTGCTCATGAGCAGACGAAAACAGGGGAGGCAGGTGTGCATGAGAGAAGCTGTTTTCTTGCCATGTCTGTCCACAGCAAGCGTCAGGCTCTGAGGCAGTCTCTGACCACCCCTGTGCCTTGAATTGTGCCCGCCTAATTGTCTCCTGCCCACCTCAGCTGGATTGGGCAGATGTTACTGCTTGCTCTGAACAGTTCTTATCTAAGAAGTCTGTATGAGTGGAGTTATGCAAATATAAGTTATTATTCTCCAACCATTTGTCCCTACAGTAAGGAGAAAGCCACTGTTGGGGTGCAGTTTAATGAGATGTGAATAGAGCAGTGGGTGAACGAAAGCAGAAGCGCAGCGGGGGTTGTGCTGAGGAGTTCCCTTGACAAAAGAACTCTAAAAATGTGGAGTTCTCTGAACTGAACCAAAAAAGATGAAATAAAAATCTTTGTTCAGTGATGAAGCTGTTATTAAATAGCCATGTTTTCAAAGATCTGCTTGCTGTGGAGAAAAGGGGCCTGCTCTCTCCTCTGCAGCAGCCTAATTTCATAGTCACAGGGAAAAATATGGGATGAATAAAGTCAGGGTGTCGCTGTGAAAGAGGCTGGGGTAGGAGAATAAATTGGAATGTTACATCATTTTCTAGAGCAGCAGCTTGTCACTCCATTTAAAGCAGAATGAACTGGCCAGCACAGTCATTTGAAAGAGTCAAAGGGTTACCCTAGTAAAAAAATACAGGATGTACTTGACACAATTGATTCAGTACAACTGCTTGGACACCAGGCTTGGCAAGCTCCATCAGCCCACGAACAAACTGGGTAACTGCATATGCAGCCCCTTCGGCACAGTGCACCCACCACTTCCACACCCTACCCCAGCAGGGTGGCAGCTGCCCCAGGGAACACCCACTGGGTACAAAAAGCAGGGCACAGTTCCATCTGTGAGAGCGGTTAGGCACGTACAGGGGCTCAGGGTGTGTAGCCCTGATGTAGTGTCTGGGAGCTGATGGCACCCTGGGACCAGTGCTGCTTTATCTGCTGTGGCCAGGCAGCGGAGCACTGGTATTCCCACAGCTTCCAAAGGGCTCAAAGAGCCTGGGCAAGGATCTGTGCTTGGTCTCCTGTTCAGAGGGAGACAGCTGTTAATGAGCTAAGTGCTCTTCCCAGCCCAGAACCAGTCCAGGGCTTTGGATGCCCAGTCCCATACGGCCTCCTGAGGCTTTTTTGAGGGAGATTATGACTGCAACCATGAAGCGTCATAGTTCAAGAACTAAGGAAAGGATATTTGCCTGAAGAAAGGAATGGGTGTGGGGTAAGAAACCCAGGCTGGACAATGAGCAGGTACTTGTAATAAAAAATGAACTGCTCTAACCTCTTCTTGAGGGTACTAGCATCACCTTTTGTCATATGGTACAACTAGCTGGGGTGCAGCTCAGGGGCTGGGCCGAATGACACCTGTACCCTTGAATCCTCCCTCCTACCCCAAGAGACACAGCGCTTGCCTGGCCACGTTTCCACGGGCCACCAAAGACCTTGCCAGAGAGGTCTCACCTGAAGACATCAGCGTTTCACAGCGCTTTCCGCAGAGCAAAGCTCGGGAAGCTCACAGTCGACAAGGTGGCAGCCACCATGAGGCGTGGCAGGGCAGGGAGGTTACCCTGCCTGGGTGACCAGCTGCTTTCCCTCTGCGGAAATGTCTGTAGTGGGGGAGGGTGGGGGTCCACATGGGGCACACACAGCTGTAGTCTCAGCAAGGACAAATGTCTGAAAGAGAAAACAGAGGATAAAACTGGATAAAAATGCAACCGACACCACACGAAGCTAATCACCCTCTGCAGCTGCTGTGGCTTGGAAGGCAACCAAATAAAAGGCTTTTAAGAGGTTTTACTTCTGGCATTTTCCTCCTCTAACATGCTTCTGGAAGGAGGCCCCCACTTTGTCAGTCAGGAGAAAAATAGGTCTGTGAGTGCGTGTGCAAAGCAGGTATCTAATTTACATGTGAAATCAATGTAATTGAAAATGCAAATTGAATCATTGCTGGTGAAGGGAGGTGAATTTGATCGTATGCATACACCAAAGTACGTGTGATTTTGGCAAAATCTATACAGAGCCCACTCTGACCTTTCGAACACATCAGGAGCCACCTTGTCCTGACCATCCCTTTGTTCTGTGAAGGACAATCCGTGGCAGATTTACACACTGATCCACACCCTGAACATCCGCATGTGCGTCGCCTCCAGGAGAGCCCCCACAACAGCCTCCTTCCTCTGCTCCTGGCCCCGTGGCTGTGTGACAGCACGGCTCAGAGCAAGGCTGGGCGGACCAGGCACATGGGAGAATTGTCCATTCCCAGAGGTCTCAGAGCAGAGGCCCTGCAGCCAGCTCGGGCAGCACTGCCTCCGTGACAGTCCCAGCAAGTCCCCAGGGGTTCTGGAGGGACAGCCACCCTCCTCAGCTGCGCGGTTACCAGGATGATACCCGGAGCATCCATCAGTTCTTTAAAATTCACACTCCTCTGTGGAGGCAGCCAGGAGTTCAGGCTTTTGCGTTCCCAGTTGAGTCCTCCATTCGGGATTTAACGCATAAAAGGAAAGAAAGGGTCTATTTACTACAGAAAAGGAGAGAGAGAGTCTATCTGCCACCATCAAACATATTTATTGATTGACAAATAAATAAATTGAAAATCAAAATTTAATTTAGCTAGAGGAGTGCAAATGCACATTTTCAATGCATGAGAAGTGCTAGTATAAATCAAACTTAACCTGAACCCTGCTAGTTCTTGAAAATAGCTGCTCAATATCTATTTAATCTAGAGTCAAGAAGCAGAAGGAAAATGAATGTGCCTCTGAGAAATAAGGTCTTTTCTAATTATTTTCTTGTAAAAAGCACTTCATTGCTGTGCGAGTAACTTGTTTCATAAAACAAAGAAATGCAATAATTTAGAGCTCATTTATTTATTTATTTAGGACTTACAAATAGTATTTTGCAAAAATTATGGTAGGCTTTTGTTTTTCCAGGTTACCTGCATAGTCTCCTGAGCTAAACACTTATTTGTATGAATAACTGTCCAGAAAACATTAACCAACGTTCTGAATAAAAATCATTTCATGAATATGTAAATCATCCCTCAATGTGACACTTGGCTTGTCTGACAAATGCTGATAGACTAAAAAAGAAATTAAACTCCATCAGGGATGAGGACAATTTAATATTTTCCTAGTGTTGAAGAAAAACCTGAATTTTAATGGCTGTATAATCTGTTCCAATCCACAGTTAAAACAGCATATCCATAGCTTGCCATAAGCATGGTCAAGGGCAAATAATTGGGAAAAAAGTCAAGATGAAGGCAAGGAGTGGATCTAAAGAAGATTGGCGTGTTCATATCAACAGTAAACAAAGAAACCGTTTGCTGTTTGTGTCCCATCACGGGTGCTGAAGCATGTCCAGCAGCTACTGAGGACTCCAGAAAGTGAGATGATTCCACAGAAACCTGCCCAATTCAGAGCTCTGCTCCCCCAAACTGCTACTCCTGACCATCAGAAGCTCTTCCAGTGGTGCATCTATGCTGCCTTTTGGGAGGAAAGGATCCAATGTGCTGCTCCTGCACATGGAGACACAGGATGGGAGAAACAGCTTGAACCTGAAAGTGTTTCATTAACACAGTCCAGGGCTGGAGCTAATGAGAAGCCCAACGCTTGGCAGGTCTAATGAGCTTGGATCCATGCCATGCTAACAGCAGCAACTTGTATTCCAGCTCCATCAGAGAACGTTTGCATCTGCCTCAACAGCCGTTTAGATGTACCTGTGCCATCAAGCTCTGCCTGTAGACCTGTTCTTGTAACTGCTTTGGGTTCCAGAGTAAATTCAGTGCCCGAGCTTTTACAGGAGGTAATCGGCACTGTCTACTCCTCCTGCCTCTTCCCACCCACCTCTGCCAGTTATATTAAAACAATTTGCAAAGTATAGGCTATCAATAAGCTTGTCATCACACATACACAATAACCAAATACCGCAGAGGAAGGAGAAAACTCTCTCAACCAGATGAGGAGGTAACCAGTCATCTAGGTGAGGAGTATGAGTTCTGTGTATTAGTTTGGAAGTAGTGAGGACAACAGATTTGTTTTCCTAAAGGTGGACATGGGCATTGCCTCAGGCAGCTGGGTGAGTGTATTCTGCCGGGACAAACCATTAGGAACACAGCGGTAGCCAGTGGTTAGCCCAATGGATCACAGCCGGACTGTGAGGCAAACTGACTTCAGGAAACGGAGAAAAACCACAATTGAACTGCACTTTTAATTATTTTTCGAAAATTAATGGACTGGAACCAAGTGTAGTGGCCAGACGTCCCTCAAGCTCAACTTCTCTCACCTATATCTATCTTATTGTCCCATGGGCTTCCCGCAGGAAGCAATTTTCAAGGCTTTCAACATCCAGAGAATCACTTTGACAGTACGAAAAATGACATTTTCCTACCCAAGACTTGTTGAACACTGAGCCAGATTCTTCACTTGGAGTCTTGGAGGATTATTTCCGTGCTCTAAGGCATTTGTATCTTTCAATTTACCGCTAGCTATGTAATTCTCTAATTCTGTCCGTCTCACCTTGGCAGTCACTACAGCGACACAGCAAGAGGCAGATACGTTTGCGAGAATTAACAGGAAGGAAGGCCAGATAAGCAATCAAATGCTTCTAGCTCAGAGCTGAAACCTGCTCTGCACAGAAGAACGTTCACAGAGGAGGTATATATTTAAACCAGATTATACTCATGACTAAAATAAGGAAAAGCAAATTCGGACTACTTTTACTGCCCAAATGAGCGTCCACAGAAGGCCCCAGCATCACCCAATCACTACAGAGCAGATACACTGAGCAACATTAAGCAACCACGTAGATTTCCCTTATCTGTGGCCATCAAAGCAAAAGCCACCACCACCAAAGAGCTTTGTGTTCTCCCACTGAGCTTTTACACAGCCACATCGGCAAGCTCTGCATGATTGTGAGAATTTGGGACTAAATGACTTTATTTTTCTATTGCTTGGCATTTTCTGCAGCTTTTTGTCTCTGAACACCAGCATCACATTATCTTCTTGATCTGGCCTTGTACTGGTGCCAGTGCCAGCAAATGGCACAACACAAAAAAAGACACAGGCCCAGGAAGGTACGTCCAGCTGGGTTATTGCACTAGGCTGATACACAAGTCACAAACAAACAGTCTTTGCAAAGACGTCCTGAAAAGCAGTAGTGGCTGCTAATGGGAAAGGGTGATAGACAATTTACCTCACCATTAATTTTCCACATTGGTGTTTGGCAAATAGAAAGTGAAAATTCAATATACCAATCAAATCTTTGTGCTAAACATGCTAACTGAAGCCAGAGTCACACTTGCTGGGAAGGAAATTGGAGTCCACTGCCTTTTTGCACTCAATATTTTGAGCTTGAATTTCAGACCGAGTCAATGGTCTTTTCCCTGGTGCTGCGTGAAGGTGGGTTGGTGCTAAACTGGACACACGTAGATGTTCATGTTGTACTATCACCCCTTGGGTTGGTTTGGTGTTGTCACAAACTCTCTTAGGGGTCTGTTACATCGAGTTAACTTGTACAAAGGATGAACAAAGATACAAAAGGTAGCAATGCTGGACTACTTCTCTGAAACTCAAGGGCCTGTACACTGATATTTTAGAGAGAACTTCAGCAGCAAACAGCTGGAACGTAGAACAGATTTATAGCAAGGGATTGGTATTCAAACATAACCGACTAACTCCATGCAACTACAACATATAAACCACACACCGTGTTTGTTTAGACGGGAGTGAAACCTAATGTTTAGGTGGTGAAATGGGGACAATAACAATTGAAATACCTGGATCATTAATAATATCTGGACCAAAGGATTGCTAGAAAGAAAGGTGCACAGCCTTCTGGCACCTTCCGAGGGGCTGCTACCTCACCTCTTCCTCTGGAACCAAAGGGAACTTGGGAGGGAGCGAATCCCACCGCAGTCAGGTCCTTTCCTGGACAAGGGCTGTTGCGTAATGACTCAACGGCAGGCCAGGTAAGCGGGTGAGTGCCTCACATCCATCCCAACACGCACCTCGTTCATTCTGTGAGATAGCCAGCAGCGTTTCTTTCCTTTTTTTGTCTTGGTTAAAATCTAGCACAAACAGGACATTGAAAATTAATACAAAAGCAAACAATTTTATTCTCAATAGTAATTGGACTTGTAGAAAAAAAAAATTACACAAGAGCCTTAAAAGCAAAATGAGTTTGGAAGTTTTCCCAGTTGATAAGCTAGAGTTTTCCTTTTGCGTTCGTTTAAATGTAAGTGAAAAGGATGTCCTATACGTTGTTCTCGGTCTAGGTGACCAGAAAGTTTACACAGATAAACACTTATTGGTTTAAAATCACATTGCAAGTATATCTGATATTAGTATTTTTTCCAGTACATTTTCTGTTCATTTAGTCAAGTTGTTCTGTATCCTGCTTTTGACCCTGTAAATGTTGTGTCTTTCAAGGGAAATGCATTTTCTCTCTGAATTATACAGGAGCAAAGAGCATTTTTCTACTTTTTTTTTGTCAAGGGCCATATCAGCCTATAAAAATTTTGGCAGGGTGAGTATTAACCATAACTCCATTAACCATAGAGTTACCCAACGATAATGTGAATAGGGTTATGCAATGATGAAAAAAGCTTCTGCCATCCTATATGGAGACAAAGCCATCCGATTTGAGGCAGTTGCTGCTCAAGAAGCCGAGGTAAGTCAATCTTCATAACTTGTGGCAATGTATAAGTGATCAGTACAGCAAAAAACTGTTTATTTGGAGCTGTGAGCCAAAGGAATGTGAGAGCTGCAAAATATAGTGCAGAATAGCTCAAGTAGCTACTAGAATGAAAAGTGTGCTGATTACACTTGTGAACAAACCCTCCCTCAAAGCACCAACCCGTACAGCAGTGCAGCTAGGTGGACCCAAGGCAGGGAAAAAAATTACAAATCTTTTTGGAGGGATAATTGCTTATAGCCAAAAGAAAGCTGAACCTTATGCATTTCAGAACCAGCCATCTCAGGAGACTTAGTGTCACCCTGTCAGCAGGCAAAACACACTCTAAATCCACTGCCTGGCAGAGGAAGACTAACCCTGCTGTTTGGAAAGGCAGAGAGACAGCTCTTAAGAGTTTGAATCAGCCAAGATACTCATGCAGTATCACAGTCTTTTTTGACCTGTTATCAAAGGCAAATACATTTCAGGACCAAGTTCCAGAGAAGTGCTTCACCTATCACCAGATCACATGTGGTTACAACTATATCAGATTGATTGTTGAGGGGTTTGTGGACTAGGGGAGTGTGGGCAACAAAAGACACTGCCAGGGGCACTTCAGTGCTCACCAAATGCATTCCAGGCTTGACTGAGGTGCTTTGCTCTCTGTATCTCTTAAGAGCAAACTTCCAATTTTTGTCTGCAGCTTTCCCTTTTAAAATCATCTCTTTAAATGGTTCAACTGGAGAAGGCTCTGATCTCTTGATGGCAGTTCAAATCTAACGCTTGGATTTACACCAGCATACCCTCAAAGCAAGTCTTGTACTGAATGTGGTAGTATTCTACACCAAACAAAGCTCTATGGATATTTGTGCAACCCACCACCTGTTCAAGATGTTTTGGTATTGCATTGCGCAGTACACTGGCTAGTAATTTAAAGAATGGGGACTGGCAACTCAAATCATACACCACATCTGGAAGAATATCTCTATGAAAGGCACAGAAGTTAACCAAATACTAGGTGAGAAGTTTGTCTGAGCTGGGATGCACTTTTCTGATTTGTCCACACCCAGGACAGTGCACTGAGATGAAAGTGCTTGTTACAGACAATGAGCCTACCAGTGTCTACGTGGGTGACTTCATTCTGCTGCTCCAGCCGTTTATTGCTCACATGTAGTTCCTGTATTACTGTAAATACACAAGGATTATTGAAACATCACCAAGAGAGTGGGGGCTCTGGGGTTGGGGGCTTGTTTTCTTTTAATCATGATGCAGTTTGTTGAAGAAGAATGAATCCTGGTTCAGATCGATCTAGGGGATGGAGGGGAAAAAAAAAGAATGCAATACAGAAATCACTTTGGAAGCATAACCTGAGCAAACAGCCCAAATCCCCTCAAACTGTATTTTTATTCCCTTGAAGTATTGACATTATAATGGGAAATGCACGTTTTTCAGCTGTATATATACTCAAGGGAGGGCAGGGGAAGGACAAGATAGATGAAATTTTTCACTCTGAAACCTCAAAAAGCCATAAATGGGTTATCAGCACCAGCTGGATTATGCTTAGAAAAACCTTTGACTTTCTCAAATCCAAAGCGTTAAAGAAATAGTCCATAAAGGTGGCCGAAGATGATAGCGTAGCAATTTTCTAAGGTTATTTTTAGGACGTTAAATTGAGACATTTTACAGAAAGACTCCAAGAGATGGTTTGGTTTCATTTGCTGTCATTCTGGCCTGTTATCTAAAGAGAAACAATACCTCATGTGTGTAGCTTAGCTTTTCTAATAAAAACATGAAAATTGGAGACCTGAAGGCCACCACAGCAGAAAGCTTTTAATTTCATTATTAGATACAAATCCAAGTGCATTAGTAATTTCTTTTGATATGGTTGTTTCCGAATTAAGCAAGTATGAAGAGAGAATGGCCTCATAAAAGGTTTGAATTAAGAAGGCAAAGCATGAAAGAGAAGAATGGAAAGCAAATTTTGCCGAGTTCTCTAAAAGACAGGGTAGGATGTACATACCCTCAACAAAGCGATCAAAGCAAAAAGGATCCTCTCTCTTGCTGCTGTCTAAACTGAAAAGCACAAAGCCCTGAAAGAGCGCGGGTCACAGGACAAGCATGAGAAACAGCATTTTAAGTGACAACCCTGGAGAGCCACTGGACAGCTACAGCCCTGTAGAGTCTCTGCAAAATCAGATAACATATCAAAAGAGGCAAGCACTGGTATGTAAAATAGGTAGTGCGGGATCTGAACATGATACCGTGAAGCCCAGCGTCAACACCCTTTCTGCTGCTTAATGAAAATTTGCCTCCCAAATGCCTCTGGCTCCAGGAAAGCTGTCCTAGTTACTCCTTCAAGAACATAGGCTCAGTTTCTACAGCGATAAAGAAGAGAACTTACATTAATGTTTCAGAAAATCAATTTTTTTGGGAAAAGTAAACGAAACTATTTTAGGAGATACTTGGTGATTGTACTTCTCTTGGAGTCGGGGAAACAAATCAAGAACTATTTTTCTTTCAGTTACCAACCCTCTGCTCCATACTGCTCTGTACAGCTCCTCCACTCCAAAGTACTGAAATACATTCCCTTTCTAATAAGCCAGAGTGCACCCACAGCTCCATGCAAATCCATTAATGTCAGCTTCAGATGGTGAATTGCCAGTGGTACTGTATCTAGTCTTACGAACACCATGGAGATAATTAACCTTCAGGCTTGGAAAGGGCCTATAATTATTTTTTCTCCCCACACACAGGCAGTTTTGAACATAATTAACAGAACATACATTTGAACCTGCTGTATATTAACTCCTAAAAACCCTACAATCACTTTTGTAAGTTCTGCCCATCTTCTGAGAGATGATGGATTTAGAATACAAAGGCATAACCTTCATCTGCCATGGTTAAAAAGCTTTTGGAATCATGATTAACTACCCTATTGAACATGCATCAAGGGATGATCAAGTGAGCTACAAAAAAAAAAAAAAGAAAAACTCACATAAAGAAATTTCTGTGTGCCAATCTCTTAGCTTCTCAAAAAGACCACAAAACCCCACCAGTTAATTCAATGAGAATTTAACCAGTGCCTTCATCTCCACTGGTCAATAATTCCTTACAGTGGTACATCCTTTTTTAGGTTATTGATTCAAAGGGAACTGACCCCTTTTGAGATCTGCTGACATTTGCTTTCAGAGAAGAATCTCTCGATAGTATCTAGATTAGAACAATTCCAACACAAGGAATTGTTCAACTCTTGCTGAAAGCTCGACATAGAAATGACAAAAGCAGTTATACTTATTTACTCGCACCTAGTAGCTGGTCACAAGCTTAGAGACCCCCCCTTCAGACACCAAGTTCTGTCAGGATGGAGAGAAGTCCTCCTCAAAGGAGAAGCAGCACATATCTGTATGAGCAACACGGGAGCACACAGCGCGATCCTCTGTCCTCTAGACAGAGCCTAAGCTCTAGAAACTCTTGTCAGAAATAACTGCATCACTTAGCTGCCCTTTTGTTGTGGGGGACACTCTCTAATTTTAGTTCAGAATAGTCTCTTTCATCTGTATGTGGAATATAAAGAGATTTTTGCATAATTGGATTTCCCCTGCCCCCATAACATAATTTTTAATTTCTAGTCAGCTTGCTGAAAATTAGAGATTGGTATGAGGCAGACTTCTGTTCTGGAGCAAAGTAAATTTTTCTTTTGACCTCTGATCTTTCCCATAATTTCCATTCTAAAATCCTAGTCTTGCACCTGTGGAATTAGACCTGACTCGTGTAGTCTGAAGTAAGGACCACCTGGACTCAGGAAACCTTTGCTCTCTGCCTTGCATTTAATATTTTAGCCAGCTTAGACTGTCTGTACAACAAAGGGAGAGAGGATGCAGTTGTGTTTTACGGATTTTAGGTTGATGTTTTTTCATATTTGTAGGTTATATTGGGTGATATTTCCAACTATGACAGCACTCGAAACAAGAAATGCTCCTGCTTTTGGAGTTCACTTAATTTACCTCCTACGCTGAGATGTAGAGGACCTACAAGCTTGGCACATGGCTGAGTGCAACTTCCCTGTGCTGAGATGACAGGTGACAACAAGGTGGCACTGCTGACGACAACAGCAACATGTAGACCCATCCTCTTCTGTGCCTCTGCTTTACTGCACAAACTGTTTTGTAAAGTAAATCAACTTTTAAACAACTGAAACAACATTAAGGAATAGACTTGGTGCTTGATTTCCTCTGATATTTTGGGAAGTCCTGCAAACTATTACCCTCTCAGAATGTACATTCTCAAAATGTGCACCACAGGTATTGATGTTTCGTATTTATGTACATGTGCCATATGTTCTTTTTACATGGACTTAGACTGCGATGCTGAGTTAGAAGATACTCGGAGAAGAGCTGTAAGCAGCTCAGAAGTCAAATCAGTGGAAGCCACACAACATAAACCGGAAAAACCTCCTGAAATCACTAAGTGCAGTGCTTATTTATCCACAGAAATTATTCCAATTTAGCTTTTGTGTGGGAAAAACAAGAAAGAAGAGGCTTCATTCCCACTCTGAATATGGGCGTGTAAAATTATGATGTTACCAGAGAATGGTATGTTAAGCCACAAGGCACTTCGGGATTGTTTATATGGTGAAATGAACATAAGGGCCATTGTCCTTGCTTTCCAACTTTAGCTCATACATTTGATTTTTTCCTCTCTGATATTTTGCTATCCTCTTCAAAATCCTTTGCAAGGAAGAGCATTGTTGGAAAATGCCAGATAATAATAGAATCACAAGCAACAGTCAGTGAAGGGGGTGCGGGTGGGCAGGAACAAAAAAATCCCATTGTCTAATTATTAAATCTATTCACCAGACTTGGGAAGACATCAGAATACTTAAAAAACCTCCATCCCAACAACAGTGCTCTAATTAGGGACCTGCTATAGGGATGGAGAGAGAAGACAACAAAATGGGAATGGCAGATGTTAGTGGTAAAGAGGTCCATTCGGCTACCAGATCCCCACTCCTCCGCACTAGGACTTCACCACTGCCTGGACGGGATCAGCTGCAGAATGGGCAGAAAGAATTAAGAGAGACCCCAGAAAAGGAAGTATGTCAGAGCGCTGAGACAGAGCTCAACCTGTTTTAAAGGGCAAGTAAGTAGGAGGCAGAGCATTGAGTTTGCTTGCACGTAAGCAGACAGAGTTCCTCAGAGAACAATGAAGTTTCTTCTGCCCTCCCACTGGGCTGAGTTCTTCCCAAAGACATAAACAATGGTAACAGTAACCAGTAGCCATCGGTTTATCAGCGATCTCTCTGGTTAGCTCCCAAGCTTCACGGTCTACCATGAGCTTCGCATTTTCAGTATCATCCTTAAAGCCCGCTGGCTGGAGCTGTGATTACATGGGAATCTCAGCTTTCATTAAAGACTTTAAAGGAATTTCTAACCATGATAATTGCAATTTTAAAAGTCAGAAAGCATAATCTTTAAAAGCGGCAAGCCCCAAAAGTCCAACAGTATTTTCAAAGTTACTAGAATCTGAATTAGAATTTCTAAGACATGCATACTGGGAGTGCCTAGTTCAGGATTTTGACATTGAAATACTGATGCTCTTTGGCTGGATCACCCCATCGGAGAGGGTCTAGCAGGGAGCTTGGACTAGATGATCTCCAGAGGTGTCTTTCAACCCCTACCTTTCCACGATCAATTCTTTTCCTATGTTTAAATTTAACAGAAATTATAAAATAGCAGTTACTGAATTTAGTGTAATTTTGAAAACTTTCATGATTAAGTCTATCCGTGCTACCTTAAAAAATTAAGTTAACGTAAATATAAATGAAAGACCCTTTTAGAAGTGTATAGATTATTGTGAACCCTTACACAAGGTGTTACAGAGCGGCTGAGCAGAATCCATCAGATTATTTTTGTCACGTACACAACATGCCTGCTACAGAAAGGAGTGTCCTAACACTGACACCTCTGACCATCAGAGGACTTCACCAACAGCTGAATTCTGGCTCACAGGTCTGTCAGATTCCTGCT
>NW_010433164.1:50004-77440 GCF_000710305.1 Buceros rhinoceros silvestris
TGCTGCAAGCTGCTTCTCATTCTTCAGCTTGAAATCAGAGACTCTTGATTACTGTTTAATCATTACATTACTTTTAATCCTCATACTGCATATTCTCTGGGGAAAGTACTTCCTTCTGTTCGCATGTGGCTGCTAGCAGAGCATTTAGCCCTTGGATATAGCTGCCATACAAACAACAGACACGTTTGCGTGCGCATTTGTACACCTGGTACGGTTTTGATTCAGAAATGGAATTCAGATGCACACATTTTGCCAGAAAGAGAAAAAGAAGCCGGGGGGAGTAGATAGTGACTCAAGAGGACATGCCTCGAATATTAACTATGATTTTGAATAATGCTTTTAGAGTCTTCCAAAATGTTGTTTGCTATTCCTTAGAGCAAATATTTACAGAAATAATAGTAAGATCTGCTGGGAACAGCACAAAATATTCTCAGCATGATCCTGCAAGAGCAGTAGGAACTTCCTCAAAGCATTTTTGTGTGTACCTCCAGCTAAAGACAGATTGTTTACACTGAAAACAGCCTCATTTAAGATTTCAAAGGAAAATCATCACCACAAGGCAATGCAGAAAAAGTGCTCACTTGAACTTCCACTAACGGCTCTATTTGCATGCGCTTAGAAGAGCATCCTGTGCTGCACCACGCAGCAGCGCCCAGCGCATAACCCAGGGATGAAGGAGTTGTTATGGCAATAATGGTAACACCTGGGGATAGCTCTTAAAGTGAAGTCCAAGATCTAAGCACAGAACAGGACTCTTAGCATGTCTGAGGACACTTTTCTTCAGTGATGCTATCAACATCATTCCACTTCTAAAGCCAGAAGAGTTTCCTAATTTTCTAGTTTTTTTAGTCTGCCCATTTCCATTCCTTTCTCACCTACCAGTTATTCCAGTGCAGAAATTGATCTTTTGTCAGCTTCTCATGCATGCCCTGAATGAGTTTGAGCCTGATGGTTTTTGAAGTAATTAGGCTGGAAGGATGGCATGGTTTTCTGAGAGCTGCTGAAACCAGCCAGCAGAGTACATCAGGCAGAGCACATGGTCCACTGCTTTAAGGATGATACTTAGCGCAAAGGCTCCAGAGACCAGGTGCGATGCTGCAAATACAAAATGTAAGTGTGTGACAACCAGCAAAGGAGTGAATGAGCTGCTGCACATCTCCCCCAAACCGGCGAAGAACGTAGGGCCCATCGTGCACTGATAATAGTAATTTATCAGACTGAAATTTTTTTCTGTCAGACAATGATTACTGTGAGGTCAACAGTTTGTAACTTCATTAGAAGTTGCAGCTGCTGCGATTATTATTGTGATTAGTTACCTTGAATTGCTTTGCAAAAGACAATTATCATTACAGCTTCTCTGTCACAAGGAGGAAGTGGCTCCTCGTGGCAAACTGAATTAGAAAACAAACTAGAGCATGAAATAAAGGGAAGAGAGCGAGTGTGTCAGCTAGTAGAGAGGAGCTGATCACACCTTCCTGGACTCAAGTGTTTTACATAGAGGCTATCACACAGAAAGGCAGGAAACAGTAGGACAAATGATGCAAGTAACCACCAATGGATGCTAACTCTAATCAAGGGAAAGGATCCTGTAGCTGGTAAGAAGGATTTATTTCTGATAATCACCCTGCTTTGAACCTCATCACAAAAAAGCCCCTGTCAAGAGCCTGTGGAGCTGCAGATCCACAGGCTGGTGATGTATCTGATTCCTGCATATTCTGCCCACCTAGGAGTTTGAGTGTCACCCATGTTTATTAGCTGATGTCTTTTCACTTGGGTCTTCATGAAGGAAACGAGGTGCATGGCAAGAAGAAAGGCACAAGCTATGAGGCATAAGGCTGTGTGTGTACATCATGATGTAGCTCATCCATTCCTGTGTAGAACTTGGCTCCTCCTTGCCTTGTCCTTATACCCTGTACTCTCCACCAAACCAGTGTGCCTGAACCCGCTTCTCCACTGATTTCTTCTTCCCACTCCAGGTATTTGACTTGGAGACAAAAAGGAAAGGAGGTGCCTGATTTGGTGAGGTTAGTGTCTATGCTGAAGAGAGAACGAGTTGCTACTTCAGTGGCAAGTGAGACATGGTGAGAAGTTGTGTCTAGAGCATCAAGACTCTTAATTCTTGGTGACAAAGACAAGTCTGCTACTGGAGATAGTAAAAAGGCTTGTGACACATAGTCAGGTACCTAAGATGACGTACTGGAAAAATGGAGCATTGCATTTCTTTTTCAAATGGCCCAATTCCAGCACAATTATCCTTCTTCAGCTACAATTCTGATCATTCATATTCCAACAGTGGTGAACACTTTCTCAAAGTACCTCTTTGGTCTGTTTTCAGCCTATCCAATGCTATGTTGACCAAGTTAGTATTTGACAGGCATCATCTTTACTTTGATTAATATTGATCTTGTCTTCCACACTGCTTATGATTTCTCCAGCTACTTCCTTTCACTCCGGTCATTCAATTTCAACTCAAAGGAGTCAATTTAATTTCTATCCAACAATTTAATTCGTGTCTCAGCATTTATTTTACACCAAGCTGATGGATTTCTACATTTGAAGCTAGTCCTGGTCTCAAAACTTCACATTGTGCCTCTAACTGTATTCTTTGGAATAGACCCATTTCATTATCTTCAGCAGGTTCCACAGCTCACTCATTCCTGTCTCAACCTGCCAGTCTTTCTGCCTTGCACATAAAACATTGCTGCACCTCAGTTCCACAGAGGTGATTTGGTTTTGGGGTTCCAGGGCACCAAACGCAGAGCATGAAACAATCCTTGTCCTCAGTGGCTCACAATTAAAAGCGGATGAAGAACAAGCACAGAGGGTAACACAGCAGAACAGTATTGGAAGCAGAACACGACTAACCTAGATAATGTTTTGGGTGGAGGCTGACCTCACTGATACTATCTCCTCTGTCTTCTCACTTGTCTATCCAGACTTATGCTTCCTCAGTCCCCACTTTGCTCTAGCCCTAGACCCTTTACACCGCCTGGTGCTACCTCCTCCTCTCCCTCAGGCCCCTGGCATTGCCTTCCCACAGTTCCTATCCTAACTCCATGTTGAGAAAGCTCAGCAGCTTTTTCTTCCCCCCCTTACTCCACCTGTAATAGTTGTGTGCCTTATTAATGCATAATACCTCGCCAGCCAGGAACTGTGACCAGACAAGTCTGCTTCTCAATTTTCTGTGGATATTGTGAATAAAAAAATGACATGAAAAATTGCTTTCAGGTTGCAAAGTCAAGCACTAAACAAAGAGGAAGTGCTGGAATTAAACTTGCCTGCAAAACCTTAATTTGGCCCTTTTGTGCACAAGGATTATGATATAGACTTTAATTACATGAACACAGACTATTTTTTCCACATCTAAATGCATAGATGTGCAAATTCTCAAGCAGTTGACTTGATTACAAGTATGCATAATATAAAAGTTCAATAGTCTATTGATATTTAGTCAGATTGCAGAAATTCCACATATTCACTGCAGCAGCATATTAGGACACTATGCCAAGAGCTGAACAAATGAAATCAGATTACTGCAAATGACAAGGGACAAATAGCCAGGAAAAAAAATAGTAGGGCCACAGGAAAAAACAGGGTGGTGAATACTAGACAACTGAATTAGGTTCAGCTGAAACAAAGCAAGAATTCTGAAGCAGCCCGCAAATAATATTTAATCTTTCTTCTAGCCCCAGTAAAACAGACTAATCAGCACAGCGGCCACTTTATATTGGATAACTCCGAAGACTAAACCATAAAAATGGGGTCAAAGTATACATTTGAAATACAGACAAAAAATTAGAGGCGACATCTTGGCCTGTAGGTCTTCTCGCTGAAGAAAAAAAATAGAAAAAGGTTAATTTCAAGGTTAGAACTAACCTTGTTCTATTTTTTCCCCCCCAGAGCCCAAAGCAAAGCTCATGGCCAACATGTCACCTTGAATATTCTTTGCTATCTCAACTGTGAGTTCTATATTAACATTTTCTCTTAAATTTTGCAGTCGGAATGCTAATGCACTGTGGATTTTGTCGCAGTGTGAAGCGGCTTGGCATGATCCCCTTTTAATTGCTGGTCAACTAAGCAGAGAGGCTGGAAAATGTTGATGGCAACATTACCACTCTTTCGCACTTCAGAGAAGAAAACAGGGCAGAGCTGAGCTAATACAAGCTACCTCTGAACAGCAACCGAAGTGAAGCAGGGAAAGGTTTTATTATTCATTGATTTATTTTTCTTTTTAAACCTGAGGAAAATACTTGGGAGATACAGAATCATTTCCAGTTACTGCCTGATAAGCGGGTAGAGTTCTCTTTTGCTAGGTGCTTCACGTATTAGGGGCAGTAATTAATGCAGAAGTCTGGCCCTCTCTTAGTTTGCTGGAGAAAAATTAGAGACTAGACCTCAAGATCTGGCCTGGCAAATTCCATACTTTCCATATATCACATAGGTTATAGGATAAGATTGATTGAATCTTCAATTTAAAACAGATCAGTTTTCCCTTTAATATTCTCCTTATACTACTTCTGTCCCTCTAATTCCTCAGTTTATTCTCTCCAGCTTTTCATAACCAGCTTCATAAAAGCTAGTGATACCATTATACTGGGCTGTGCTGAGAAATGGGAGAAGGCGTCTGGGCAGCCCAGCAGCGTTGATGTCAGCAGCTCCAGCAGCATCACATCATCTTAAAACTGGCAAAACGTGGGTGCACGCTGTTTGTCACACTGACCTGCAGGATCGCTCATGACAGCACCACTCATTTCACGACAGAACACCGTGCTGCGTATAAAAATACAAACTACAGTGCAGCAAGCACGCCAGAGGCAGGCAAACCAGTCGCTGTTGGAGTGTTTGCCTGCCTTTGTAAAGCACGGCAATGGGATATTTGGTCTTGATTTCAAATTTGATCATTTTTCTGCTACACGAGAAAGTCAAGGAGAATTTCGTGTTGCAAATAGTCCTCATGGCTAACAGACCAGAGTGGACAAATATAGTCCACAGAAACAAGTCCTACGGGGCAGAGCTGTCAAGAGCAGCGTCACTCCCCTGTTAGTTGCAGAGCCACGCACGGGGAACGCCGAGGGCATAGCTGGGCCTCCGTGCGCTGCTAGGGAGTTTTATCTGGTGCAATTAAAGGCAGGAAGAGGAGTGATGAAGGTCAGGAAATGAACATTAAATCTTGCTACCGAACAATGTTCCTGTCTTGTACAGAAATATTTCACAGCTGTCCTCTCGAAGCCTTACAGCTATTTCAAAATGATGGGTCGGCAAGAGCGGCAGAAATCAGCTAATAGTAACCCACCGACAAAGGGATTCGTTCTTTACGGGGGACAGAGCGAGAGCAGAAATCGCAGAAATTTGGCTGTGTAAGAGAAGTATCAAATCCATGACATGGGCAGAGAGCTAGATCTGCTCCGCCAGCAGATTTATTAACTCTTAATGTTTTCCACTAAAAGGGTGTCTGCGTACCAAATGCTGTTCAACATAAAGACGTTGGGCTAAAAGGATGAAGAACAGAGTATCTTAAGTATTCCCATGTGCTGTTACTTGTCATCTCTGACTTGAATCTTGGATCCAAGATTTAATTACGCGTACCCAAGGGCTGACATATATATTTTCTATATATTGCAGCAGGAAATTTATTTTATTACTATTTCAAGACAACAGTTCATGGAGCTTTTCTAACTAGCTGAGGATGACATTTTTACAGAAATGACAGTTACAGTGAAATACACCCCCAGCTCTAAGCCTCGGTTAAGAGCACACCGTAAGTGAGAGGTGACAAAAGAAAATATGAGATATAAAAAAGATGAAGGAAAGGGGCTGTTAATTAACTGAGCTTCAACTTCTCCCTGCCATAGTTGCACTAAGTGTTGGGCGTAGTACGTTACTCTTGCATAAGGGGAAGGTAGGCTGCGGTCACTGCACTGCCTAGGGGATACACTTCTTGAGACTGGCATGAGTTGCTATGCCCAGAGCTAAATCACAGTTTTTCTGTCACCAAGCAATGAGTGTTTGAAACAACCTCCTCCAAGAAGGATGCATCTATCTACAACACGCAGCATCTCCAATTCCTATTGGTCCAGCAGACCCTGTTAAGAGCAGCGTAGTGACTAATAAACTTCCTCCATGGGAGTAACTTTTGAAACGTTTATTTTTGAGAGTGGTGAGGTGGTCTTATTTTCAGTACTGTTTGGATGAGGACATGTCGAGGGCTACACACCAACTCTGCTGTAAAATGGTACTATGTGAGCATGCAGACAGTTTCTCCTGAAGCCTTGTATTTAGCTGCAGTACCTGTTAGATCAGACTCCTTACTCCTCTCCCACTAAACACCAAACGTGTTCGTTAGGATTTTTTTTCTAAAGAAAGCAGCAACTCTGATTTCTATCCCAATCATATCACAGCACAAGTGCCTTAAAGCTAATGTGAAGAGTTGCCTAGCAACAGCACTAAGCCTGCTGGGATCATCCAGCTACTGATTTTTGCGTTGATATTTTGGTTTCCAAGGATGCTTTGTAATAATGAAAGACACTAGTAACCCTGTTTTCTTACCTCAGACTTTAATTAATGCTTTCATTGGTGTGAAAGTCCCTGCTTTCCAAAACGTCTAACTATTTTGTCAGTTCCCTTGGGGTATTTGGGAGCAACACATAGCGATGGGTCCATTAGAAGAACCACGGGTATCCAACAAACAGCATCTAGAGATCATATTGATCCTCTTAAATCTATACCAAAGTCGCTATTTGCAGTGAAACAATTGCTGAGTGTGACTTCTGAGTCGACAGAACAAGAACAATTACATGCAATCCCTGCTGGTGACTTCCAGAAAGTCAATATCAACAACCACTCTGTGTAACAGTTCTGTTCTACGTTTACTAACTAAACAGAAAACTGTTGAGGAAAGAATTATCACAACTCACAGAATCCAAAATCAAACAAACAACAAGTTGAACAAATTGGACAGCAAAGAATAAACTTACTTGGAGAAGGAAGGGCTCCACAGTAGTAAACATTTCAGGTTAAGGAGAACGCTCCAAGGGCACAAACTCAGTGGTAATGTTTTTTAGCTGTACTGCTCACTAATAACGGTCTTACAATGAATGTAAAAGCCCAGGAACCTACAATGGATTTACCTGCAACCTAGCCTGAAGATAAGGACAGAAATAATGTGTGTCTCTAAGCAAGCAGAATACTATTCCTGGGCTAGGAAGTGACAAATTCGAGTTCCATCCTGCCCCAGCCCTAATGCAGTGCCATCCCAAAGGCTCTAACACCCTGAAAAGTCATCGCTGGGTTGAAGAGGGGACTTTATCTCTCTGTGTTTCAGCTGGACTGAATAGAAAAGTCATAACTGCTGAGACAATCAGTATTTTTCTGCTATTATCATTAAAATGCAAAACATGGACAAAAATCCTGGTGCTCTCAGCTCTCACAGCCAGCACAGTAAGAATCGATGGGACTGGGACAGAGACAGATGCATTACAGACCTGCAAATCACCAGCAAGACGTGAAGCACAGCCTAGCAGTATGTCTTAATTTGCGCTTGAGCAAAGATTTAGGACATCCATACTCCTGTATCTTCTGGTGACCCTTCACATAAGAGGCAGCCTCAGAAGGTTAGAACCTGCTGATATTTTCACTAACTAGGATTTGTAAGCCCCTGTAACTGGCAGCAGGTACTAGAATACCTGCCCAGAGAGGGCCTGACAGCTAGGCAGAGTATCTGAAAGGAGTCGCAATGAAGACCCTTGCTAGAGCTTCAGCACAGTGGGCCACAGGTAACAGTTCAGGCCATGTTACTTTGTGCTACCACGTCACATGCAGTTGCTGGCTGGCTACCATGCTCCTGACCCAAGATTAAGGCAAGAGACAAAAAAAAAAATTGCCAACACATCCCTCTACAAGCTGATGTCAGATTGCGTAATTCAAGGAGCATTCCAACCCCCAAAGCCCCAAAGATCCTGTCCAGATTGGTTCTGCAATAGCTGTGACTTAAGTATTATTTAATGGGAAATAGAACGAGTCCATCCACTAATTCCATGTGGGAATCAATCATTCCCATGGAAAACAACTGGCTACCCATGACCTTAAACCAGAAGACATTGAAGTCCTCATCTCCAAAGCTCTCCACACACAGGTTTCAGGCTCCCTCTCGTGAGAATCCTGGCAGGTTTTCCTTCCTGCCTTTGCCCTGGGCTGGTAGGCACACCGTTATGGAACCTCGCACCTAGCTTTGGGGAAGGCAGGCAACTTCCCAGGTTACAACCTGCAGCCCAGAGAAATCAGCTGGTGCCGTTCCCTCTACTTGCACCGCAGAAGCGGCTCTCTAACAAATCTATTCCAAACAGAACAAGCTGTTTGACAATTACCGTTTTGAACAAATATTTCCAGCCACGCGCAAAACACCGTGGCAAAAAAAGAGCAAACTTTCAATAAACAGAAAATAGATGATTGTTCTCAAATGACAGCTTTCACGCTGTTTATCCCAAAGGATCCTCAGAGCTTGTGTAGCATGAAATAAATCTGCCACTGGTTAAAAATGTAAATTCTTTAAATACATAAAGCCCTAATAAAAAGGCTTGTAACATTTCCCTTTTCCTGATTCCCACTTTTCTCTTTTTATCTTCCTAGAAGAAGACTTTGATTATAATTACAGTGGAGAGTAAAATGTATGTTTGGTTCTGTGTGAGAAAAATTCTCTGAAAAGTCAAGTGGGCTCTTAGTGTATGCATGCATGAGGGGGCATGTGTATGTGCTTCCACACACACGTGTGCATGATATGAATTGGTTCATGGCTTCTAACCAGTTTTCTTTAATACACCAAGGGCATTTCCTATTTAAATGCACATAATTTCTAGACAGCATACAAAAGAGAGAGCCTGCCTATGGAGAGATGAGCGAGAAAAGCTGCTTTGAGACTCCATCCCCTCTTTAATGCTTTCAAGATGCAGAGCAGTGCAAAGCACAGGGACTGACTCTGCCTTCCTCATGAAGCGCTGAGGACGGCAGGATCAGTGCCACAGTCTGGCACTTTCTGCTCATGGTTAGAGGAGCTGGAGATGGTCATCGCAGGGTCAGCTGTTGTCAGGGCAGGGGATGCTGTGACTAGCTGTCCAGCTGCACTGCCCCAGAGGCACAGAACGCAAGCTCAGCTCTGATGGAACACACTCAGGCTAGCAATGGGACCAGGCATTTGCTAGTTAAGTGGACTGGTTTCACATGATTTTTTAACTAGGATTTCCAATTCAGCCTATTCCTCACGGAAGCAAGGAACCAAAATTAACTAGTTATTTGCCTGAGTGGAAAAAAGCAGCTCAGCCCCTTCGCATGTCACCATCAGACCACAAATTCATGGCCCTGCCTGCTGTGGCAGTCCTGGTCTTGTAGACATATGATGGACTTTGCTAGGTGTCCTGAGATCACTGCTGCATCCACCCCAACGCATTGCCATCATGTTTAGAAGTGCAGTTGCTAGAACTCCACTGCACACATCCTTGGATCAGGGAGCAGCTGCTCTGGGACCTGGCCCCACCACTCCTGTCTCCTGGTCACTGGATGCAGAGCTGTGCAATAGGAGTTTGCATCTCATTCTTTCTTGAGAAAACACAAAAAAGACTCTTCTCCCATACCAAGCTTCCCTTCTCACGCTTACTCAAGTCACGTTCTCTTGGAATGTACCTCAGCAAAGTAATAAAACAGTTATTAGTATTTTTTTTTATTTTCCTTCCTAGGTCAATCCGGTCCTTCTCAGGGGCTGAAACAACAGTGACTGCTGTGCTGCTGCCTGGGGAAAAGCCGCTTGGCAGAGCAGTGCTGCGGGCGTGCTGCATGACACGGGTGCCGTGCCATGGCCTAAAGGCTTCTGGGTGTCAGACTGATTGAGATGAAGCACTCTGAGCAGGGCACGGGCTGTGTCCAGCCTGCTGGAGCAGTTTCTGGAAGGAGCTCTCCTATGGTCTATGCTGTTAAATAGCAGCACGGAGCTCACCACAGATGGAATCCCAGAAAAACCAGCACCTAACACCGACAGTCAGTTCTGGGGACCGGGGCTTGCCCTTCTTCCTGAAGCTCAGCTGAGGTTGCTAATCTGAGCATATGTAAGGATGGAAGAGCAGAAGGGAAGATTTTCTCTAGGATTGTTTTCTAGTGGTAAAATTGTAGGTCCAGGCAATGACTGCTTGGCTGGTTTATGGTGCAGAACCTGTAGTCACGCTGCACTCTGTGTCGAACATAGACAGGCTATATATGCCGCACTCACCCCTTTCTGTAATTATTCCCAATTCATACAAGTAAAGGCTAACAATAAGAGGAAATCAGCTTTTCATTTCATAATTATTTTCTTTTCACTCTCCTCATCGGTAGGTGGAATTTCCCTTGCCCTGAGCAGGGAGGTACTACATCAGGTAAATTACTCTTCTGCTCCAGTATGGCCAACCCTGCAGTGCTGCATACCAGTAGCTGAACATCAGAAATCAATACATTTTGAATGACCACCTGTGCAGAATGTCCTGTCATGAACAGTCTGCTCAGGAGTGAGGCAGCTGAACAAAGAGCCAGGGGCCAGAGATCCCTTTATTCCGTAGCAGCTCAAGGTTTGCTTTGAAGTTAGCGACCTACATCCTTCTCTGCCTCTTTGTTAGTGAAATCAGCCCAACAAGAGCATTATTTTTTATAGTGATGTGCCTTGCAAACATTTCCTGTCTTTCTGACTTTTTCTAAAACCTTACTAGTTTCAGCAGTCAAATGGACAAGCACCAGCACTACACACAGAAGAGAAGCACACCACTACCTTCCCTCAGTTGTGACAGAGGTATGAAAGGAACGCATTCAAACGGGGTTTAATTCAAATGTGATCTGTGCTTTATATCAGCTTTAGACATTCTTCACCTTTTATAACTCACATGTGTGAACTCTGACTGACTTGGTTCTCTAAATTTGCTCTGAGCACGTGGTTCATACTGACTCAGACTATAAATCCAGCAACCAAACTAATGCCTTAGTCAGATACTGCCCAAGGAGCCTGCTAGGAAAAAAACAAAGTGCTTGAAAATGCAAACCCACAGCCAAATTTCATTGCTAGATATGGCTGCATTAATGACCAAAGAGTTTGGGAAAGCGTACAATAACTTGAACCCAACTAGACCATATGTTACCCAGTCCCCATTTCGATGTATCCCCTGTTGATTAGAGCTGGAGATGTTGAGAAGCTTTCTGCCCTGCCCAGAAGTGATTTATATAAAGAATTAGAAGGAGATATTGAATGGAACAAGTATCCCCATTCCCCTACCAATACTATTGTGTGGATTGAAACTGGTGGTAAACTCAAACCAAAAGATCTATTGCAAAGATGACAGCAGTTCTGGGGATATGATTGCCAAAGAGCTGGCTTTGATGCCACGGAAGCATTCAAGAGTTTCTTATGACTGCAAGTTTTTAATATCCTTCTTCCATGTCAGCTGCTTTATGAGAATACCTGACAGAGCAGCTTCTCACTCTGAGAAAATAGATTAAATTCTATAAATACAGCATCTTAAATAGGCTGGCACTTCTCTCCTTGGCTACCTATTTCAGGAACCTTATAGGAAATGTAATGTCTTCAGCCCTTCGTTCCTTTATCATATCCACTTGAACTTTACTAAGTACAAAGATTACTGAGGGCACGATGAGAAAACAAGAGTCAAACCTTCATAAGATGCATTTCCACAGGAACCTAAGATGACTCAAGCACTTTGAGTGGAACCCCTGGTTGGGAGCTTGGGAGGATGCAGCTCCACAGGCTCGCCTCTGGGCTCAGCTGGGAGCAGCTGATGCAGAGTTTCTCAGGCTCTTTCTCCTCTTCCCACATCTCATTGTTTCTGTGCCAAAAGAAAAGAACCAGAAATCTATTTTTATAGTAGGCTGTTCTAGCTAAAAACATCCATCATCTTCTGAAGATATTGTATGTGGGTGAACTTTTTCTTTGCATTCCAAAACAGGCTGATATTTGCAAATATAATTTGCAATTGAGGGAGAGCCCAGCAAACCTGACTCTATTCATCAGCACGCTCCTGTCAGCTGCACACAAGATACTTTAGAGGTTTTAAGTTGCCAATCTTGCCCCTCCAGTTTTTACTGTGGATTCAGCGAGAAGATGCAGAGAGAACTTTGCGCCCTGCTGCTACTGCTTGGAAGACTCTGCATGATAGATTTGTCCAAGTTATTTCTGTTGAAATAGTCTATAAATAGCCTGCATAATGCCTCAAGTGTGTTATGGAATTATTGGGAGTTTTGCCTGATTAGAAGAAATAAGAAGTAAAAGCTGAGAAAGGAGCTCAGGATTTTACATAGTAATAAAGAAGAGTAATTGAAGGGCTCTGGATCTATTAATGTGCTTAAAATGAAGAACATACAAGTGTTTTGCTCAGCTGAAGATACTTTGCCTATGAAATAATGTTGATCCTTACTTTCCCCAATACAAAAACATCCACAAAATGTTTTCTCACACAGTGTGTGTGTTAGATCAGAACTTTGTTGCTGTCAAATAATTTATTCACCACTCTTCTCACAAAGGACTAGTTTATTCAGTGTGTTTGGATTCCCTTCCTTTCCTGCTCATAGCCAAGGTCTGGAAGCAATTTCTCAGTAGATGTCTAGAGAAAAAAGGCAATTGTATGCTAGAGAATGGACTACAGCACCCTGGGAGAAAAAGATGCAGCAAATTATATCTTACAGGTTGTGTACACTTCCATGCCTAATGTCTGAACGGGCACATCAGGGGTTTGAACAGCACTACAGGGACAGCTACTCCTGCTTTGCTATTAAACGAGAGGCAACTAAACTCCAGTCAGTACTGGGTCTTGAAGGGTAAGGGGATAACAATGGGGAGCATCCCTCTTGTCGCAGGTAAATATATATCCTTCATGACTAATGCGAGCTGGAATGAATGACAGCTTTACTGGGAAAGTGTTCTCATGTTCATGCACTAAGGAATGCTCTACATTTCTGCTGGAGCATGGAAATAGAGCAATCATGTTGCTCAAGGTGTTACATCCATCTTTCACAATGCTCTTCCATGGATTCATTTTAAAATACATTGGTCTGTCTCTTCACTCGCAGGAAGCTGACAGCACACTCTTTAGAGCAGTTCAATTGTGCACCGCTGGGACTCCAGCCCCTTAGACTGATTCCCACACACTTCACATCAGGCCTTGAGAGTTCCACTGCATTCACCGGTGTGGTACACAGGTGAGGCAAGAAGGAAGCATCTCAGGCTACCATACATTCATTTCTAAATGTGGATTGATTTACTATAGTGGTAGATATGTTAGCCTTTCTTCTAGTCTAGGCACAAAGCTCTACACAAATGTACACATCGAACCTGGTGAGATGCTGGCTGAAGTGTTTCGCTACACTGGAATTAATAGCTGACTCCGCACTGCAAAAAGCGTGTGTGCACTGTCCTGTGTCCATGGTGTTTGCGCAGAGTGTTTGTTTTGATGGGAATTGCACTAGGACAGCAGGTTGGCAAAGCTCAGCTCTGTTTTTCTTCTGGAGTCGTAGGTGGCTGATTGTTTATTTGGTGTACAGGCACTTAGGGAGGACTCGTGGCACATCTTTGAAAACATCTTAGAGGTTTGTTTTTTTTTTTTCATCCAGCACAGAGTTAGAGCTCCTTACATTGCTCCTTTTTCAACCAATTCAATCATCTGAGTGGTGTTGCAAGATGAGATTTCAATCTGAGATAAAAAGATTAATCTCACTTCTTTTCACAAAGCCCCATGTCTTTAATTCTCTTCTGCTGCAAAGTCAGCACTACAGGAGAAGCTTTTATTGCCTTGGGTAGCAAACTGGTGTTCTACTGGGGATCTAAATTATACTGGTTCTTGATAAGATGGATACCTACTGGAATAGCTTCAGAACTTACAGTTTTGCATTCACATACCACAAACCCAAGAAATTCTCAGTTGAAAAGCTTCCTGCTAAAACCCACAGGCTGGCATTACCTTCTGTAAACGTGAACCCTTGGGATGAGCTGACCTGATGCCCACAAAACAATGCCTGTGATCTCCACTGCGTGTTTGGTAAGGCCGGCAATTGCTGAGGTGTCCTGCAAAGATGAAGAGACACCAGCTCAATCACCCTGATGCAGGAAGATGCCATATTATCATATGCTATGGATGATGCCAAGAGAAATACAGAGATTTTCATATGGCAAGAGATATTACAGATGATAGTTCATCTAAGCACTCAGGATCATCAAGCACCAATGGCATCCAAAGAATGTGATTTCTAGATTTACTGATCCTAGGAGAGGATGTCCTTCTGAAGAGGATGTCACCTTCTGAAGAGGTGACAATTGTTTATCTATGGCCCAACACACATTTTGCTGAATGAAGATAGCACTGCCAGCTCTTCCCAGCAGTAAGACTTGTCTACAGAGGACATAGTGCTCAGCCACCAGCCTTCCCTGCAGAAGAATTCCTTCCCTCCAATGCAAGGAGACACCACATTTTCAGTGTGGATGCTTAGTTCCCGCCCGAACAGCGTGTTGTGTACAACATCTTAACCACCACCACTGTGTGATATCGATGTATATACAACACATTTTATTCTCTGAGGAGTAGGGTTTGGCTTTCCTGACTACCAAACCCTTTAGAAAGGCTGTCCAAGGACACTGTGCAGAAGTCAGCAGTTTCCTTTATCCAGACAATCAAGCTGCTTCCAGTCACTTGAGAGCTGAACATCTGTTACTTAGCAACTGGGGAGGCAATTTTGGAGCCTACACCACCCTTGCCACTCTTCTTGCAAACCTGTCACAGACCCAGCTACTCGGTGCAAGTAATCCTTTCCACAAAGGCAGGAGGCTAATGTAAGAAGATTATACGTTTCCCAAAATAAAACTTACTTCAACACTTCTCTGAACTACAGCGAGGCAATGTTTAGAATATATCATTTTCTCCACAACCACTGGATACTTAACGCAACAACTGCTCAGTCAAAAGCCTCTTCTAGGTCAGAGACCCAGCTTGGTTAAAACAGTGAGGCAAAATCATCTCGTGATCAGCAGTGGACCTGCTTGCTCTCACAGGTCCATAGACCACGTGTTCGCAGGAGGTTTTGCTTCTGTTTGAGAAACTGTCAATAAACTCTAAAGCCTTAAGAGATTCCTACACATTGCGCGTGTGTATGTGAATCTCCACATTAGATACTGATGGATTTAGTGCAGAGTGAGCCAATCCTGACACCATTCTTCCCAGATACAGCAGGTTGTTAGGATCTTCTGTTCATTTCTACATTTACTTTTGGTGCTTCATCCTTGGTCTCGTGTATTTTGAATTGCATCTCAATTCTCAAGTCGTTATTTCCAGCAATGAGTTAGAATTGCAATTGAAGATCCTACCAATAAAATCATGACATTGACTAACTGCTTTGGTTCTCTTTCAAAAAGGGCTTTCTGCACTTTCAATGTCTGCTTTTCATGAGAAGAGGCACTGTAGAGGTTAAGTCATTCACACAGACTTTTTTGATCATCATATCAGCTATAACTTGTTTTATACTTAAATTTTATTTTTCATAACAGTTGTCCCAAAAGCAAAACGTATTTCTTTTGCTTGGCATTTTCAGATGGCATATGTGAATCTCAGGAAAGCCTCAAACAAGGACAGTGTTTATACACGAAGAGGAGTTTTAAACCTGTTGAAAATGTTACCAGATTAAGCTTTTAAAAATAACAACCTTTTTTAAAAACAAATTGCATTGTCGTCAATAAGCTCCACCTTTTCTAGGAGTTCTACGATTCCCCATACTTATTGCTGCTTCCTATGTGACTAACGGCTTGGTACACCCAGACATTTTATTGTCAACTTGATAGGCAGGACAATTCACACCTTTTCCCAAGTAGGATTGTCAAGTTTAAATACTCCATCTCTTCCACCTGTATCATCATCTACTTGGACTGAAAGATATTTATAATCATTTCTATGGAAGAAAAAAGTATGAGGAAATAAGCAATGACAGTAAAGAGTAGGAAAAAACCTAAAGCTCAACTATTCCATGAACATTAACAATAGATTTAGCCACACATCTTAATGCTATGGAAGGCTAACACAAGCAGATAAATGTACAACAATGCACCAGATCAGGAGAGTGGCCAATGACACAAAAGAAACAATCACTGCATAGGTTTTCATCTCGTGAAGAGAAGAACCAGTGAAACAAGCAGCCAGCCCCAGTGACTTACATGGTTTTATGATTCTTCTGACTTTATTGCTGACTACACCTTCATCTAGGTAGGCAGGCTAATAAATCCAGTGTTCTTTGGGCTTGAAGAATGCAAAATTATTATTTAAGTAACCTGTGTAGGTGACCATATTTGCCAACGGCTCCTGGAGACTGCTGCCACACACCTCCCGTAGTTCATGGTCACTGTGTCTGGTATTTACACCTGCCTCCAGCCATGCTTCCTGGCTGCAGTGGGGAAGAGTGGTCCTGGGCTGTATTTCCTCCAAAGAGCCTTTGGGACCAGATGTTTAGAGCGCTTTTGAGACTTCTGCCACACATGAAACAGCACGTTTACAGTCCTACCATCATGGCAGAGTTGGGAATTTGTACTTTGTGTTTATTGTGAGGGAAGAGGTGTCTGTAGTCTACACTAAGTTTAGGCGTAGACAATCATTTACCCTATTGCAGGTGGGTGCTTTCATGTTCTACACTTGCATCCTAGGCTCACTTGTCTACCTCCACATTCAGCATAATGATTCCACCTCCTTCAAGGTCTCCCCAGTGAAGACTTCTGTAGTTAAAGGAGCATGTTTTACCAAAATGATTTTACATTGTTAAAAATTCACAGAAGATCCAACACAAACTCCTAATTGCTTCTATGATACAGGGAGCTCAAGATTCAACCTGGAGACTGCAGTGGAGATGCATCAATAAAGCGATGTGCTCTGCAGAAAGCACTACAAATACTTATAAGGGGGCTGCAAATACTCCTCACCAAAGGCTTGCTATGTCGCTTCAGTCTTCGGAAATTAATCACTTGAATTTTGGAAAAGGAATCTCTCCAACTAAAAAGCTGCCGGTGACAACTATGGCAAAATGAAAGGAAATGCAGGATTAGAAAATTATTTTTTTCTTAGTTTTTTCCGCTGTCACCTTGAATCTTCTTACATAAATCCTTAAAGCTTGTCTAGCATGTAAATGAATCATGTGGATGAGAGTTCACCATCAGAAATGCTTTGAGTCTTCTTAACACATTATTAACTGTTAATGATTTCTAATTATGGTTTCTGTAGCAATTAAATTATTGGCTTCTTTTCAAATATTAAATTAGGATTTTTGCTTCTCTTCTCCATGCTGACACACATTTGGCATTTTGGTAGGTAGCCTGGATACTGCAGTGGGGGCATTTATCCACACAGAATGGCTCCTGTAACAGAGCTGGGATGTAGTAATGAAACTATTGGTTTCTGCAAAGTGATCAGTGTGAGTTTTATGTAAGACTTGCCACAAAGCAGGTCATTTAATCAGAATTCAATGGCAATTTAACATCTCAATGATTTTTAAATAAATCAATACTTCAAATAGCAAAGAAATCTTATTTGAGAAGGACTTTGAAGAGCTATAAATGCTCCTTCCTATAATTAGATGGTGAGATGTAGCCACAACCATATTACTTTACACTCTAAATTATAAGAGTAATCAACTGTTAGAATAGTTTAGCAAGGGGAGTAATAAACACACAATCACTGGGGCCTCTAAATCAGCCTCACCATCTTTCTAAAGCATGCATTAGATGTTAGACTTACTGCAGCAGTTACCATATGAAATATCTGGCTTTGCTTACACAGCAAAGCAGTACTGACATCATCCAGGTGGAGAGACGCAAGCTCTCTCAATAGCTCAAAGCACCAACACAAATGAGAAAGTGATAGAAGAGATGGTACTGTGGTCAATATGCTGGCACAGACCACCTGAAAAAAGAAAATGGTTTGGGGTCATTAGACAAGTGAGATTCATTGACCAATATACTTTTACCTATGCAAGATTGGCATCTCATGTCATCTTACCAAGGAGACCGGCTAAGCGTCTTTTGGTGTCACTTTGCTTTCAACAGTTCAGTGTGCTGACACGTGAAGATACTCAGATGGGTCAACACGAGGAGCTTAGAGGCTTGATTCTCAGGCAGTGTGGACAGCCTAAAGGAGCTATTGCCTTTGGCAGCAAGATGTAAAGTTACAGGTTGGTCCGGGCTTCCAACAGCAAGTGGAAGTAAGCTCAGGGTCTAAACTTTACCATCAAGCACAGACAATCAAGTTTCTTTTGTAGGTTTTCACTGAAGTTCTAGAAAAGGAGAAAAGGCAGCTACAATCTGTTTATGTCAAGAGAAGCAGCTCTAATTTGAAGTGCTACGATACAACACAAACAACACAAAATGCTTTTCTAAAGCCAATATTTATGCTCTGGAAGAGCACAGTGTGCTATCTACGAGTGCCAGCTTCTCACTGATAAGAGCTGCAGGAAATCTTTGTCTAAACACACAAATAACAAGAAACTTGTAAAAGAAAATAAATCAGGCTAGATTCTTGCTCTCTGACCTGGTTTGAGGCATTCAGGGCCTAGACTTGCATGGTTTTCAGTGTAGACTCACATTTACTGTGCTGTGTGTCACCACCTCTCCCATTTTATCACATCAGAGTGACAGGACAATTAGATTCGAGCAAACCATTCCAGCAAAATGCGAAACCAGCTAAAACCTTCTGCCTATCCTTAGGCTTCTACTATCCTCAGAAAGATTTTAAGGACAGTATTTTTCCACAGGTGCACATGGCAAGGATCTGAAAACAGGTGATTTCAATTCCTAATGCCATCATTTTCTGTTTTAACCAGCAGTGGGATGTCTAAGCACAAGCAGGGCTGTCCCATGTCAGGTTTTGAACCAACTCAGGAAAGTTCCAGCAAGTTCTTACAGTGCTTAAGACTTGTGGGCTCACTGACCTTGGGACACTCCAGAGCACACTCAGAAGTCGCTCTGGATATAAATATAAAGCAGATTTCACCCAAATGGGAATCATGAGTATCAAACCCTGAAGCACCAAGTATAACCTGCCTTTTTTTTTTAAAAAAGAGTAGATGTTTCAGTCCTGACACCATTAAAGAGAAAGACAACAGGTGTGGGTAGGAAATCAGCCCATCTCCTCCCAGCACATATGCTTCCACACGTGGCCATCTGTTTATATGCACACTCACACCTACCTATACATATGCTTCCATATATATAAATAAAAATCTCCTTATGAACCACAGGAAGTGCAGCTCAGTCCCCCACCTTGTCTACAGCCCTGGTCCAAGCAGTGAATATCTGCAGAATTTTTGCAAACCTATCACTCCATGGAAAAGTTCTGTGCTGCTTGTACAGCTCTGTGGATCTACTGACCCATCAGCCTCCCTTCTGTGTGGGGAAGATCATAGAACACATCCTTCTAGAAGCTCTCCTAAGGCACACTGAGGACAGGGAGGTGATCTGATCAGCCAGCATGGCTGCAGATACAAAATTAAATTTAGCCCAGAAGCACAACTCACCATTTCGCTTTAAAAACTCTGCTAGATTAAGCAGGAAGTTTTTCACAAAATCTCTTAAGCAGATTTTCATGAAGTCACAGGAAACCTTCCATGCAAAGCCTTTCTAGATAACTCACCTCACAATTTCTTTTTAGGAGATTTGATCATCCATAATTTGAGAGTTATGAAAAATACATATATGCATGAGGACAGGTATTGCTAACAGAGTGAGCAAATCCATTGCTTAGAGCAGAAAGTAGCCTCATCTTGGTAGGAACTCTGGTTCCTTCCCAGCTTTGTAATCCCAGCTCGGGAGATGCTCATATATACTAGAAATCTGTTTAGGTAGACTTGAAGCAGCTTTAAGCTATCTGCACAGGCCCAAGGTTCTGCTTTTGTCACCAAGGAGATACGAGAAGCTAGATAAAAAGCTTGGCTAATACGCACCCCAGAACCCACAACGGAGCAGCCTCCCCTGAGTGAAGAATAACAATCCTCACTCAGCTGCATACAGCCCTTCTGGAGGCAACAGGAGCTGGAGAAGTGACAAAACAAAACATCTTGCAAACTACTAAACAGTGTTTTAAGGAACAAGTCAGGTTGGACATTAGCATAGACCTGCTTTTCCGTTCTGTAGAATCAAGGTTTGTATTTACACTAGAGGTGGAGCTATTTTCCAACCCAATGGATGCAACAGATCGTGTCACATGCTAGACTAGACCCAAGGAGACCAAACTTCAGACCAGCAGTCTCCCATGTTTCTCTTGCATGATTAATGCTTCAGCCAGAGATATGTCCCACAAAGAACAGCCCATACCCTTTACAGTTTTGCACAGCAAGGATTACGTAAGGCAAACAGCTGATCCCGTTCCTGTGAGTAAGGGCTTCCACTACTGCTTCAGGCAGGTAACTTGGTGACACTTGCAGCTGAATGCACCACTCAGCCAATATAATTAAGCTTCTAATCATGAAACTCACCAAAATACGCAACAACTACCTGTTACAAATTAATTTTAAATTTTATTTTTATCACTTTTAATCAAACTACAGTGAGATGCAGTAAGAGACAGACAGAACCTTTTTAACACCTGAGGGAGGAAGCTGCCAAAGTAAGGCGAGGAATTAACATACTTATGGCTAAATGGGGCCAACATTCTTTGGTGAATAAGAGGACATCTCTGTGGTGTTGAGACAACCAAGGATCCACTGTCTGAGGACTCTGGTTTTCTGTCCATTTAAATGAATGATAAAGAGACATGGGGAAAATTACAGCCCCTTCCTGACAATCATTAAAAGGGTCGAGCTATTAAAGTACCATCAGGGAAACATTCACCGATTTCAGACATGAGCCGGGTAATGGAATTCAGAGCTTTGCACTTGTAGCCACAAAGTCAGCTGCGGGTCATCAATGACAAGACAGACTCCTCCCATTGTGCTTTGGCTGTATATGTGAAGCCAGTTTAGATCACTGTCACAAATCTCACCATGACCTCATTCGGTATCACCTCTTCAAAAAGAGCCCTGAACTACCATTTCTTGGATGGTTGCTCTGATTTCTGCTGGTATCGAAATTCACAAGGACCAACAACCCCGATAAATCTATACCAGCAAAGTTCGCTATATGCCCAAACCATCTATACTTAAAGGAGAAAGTTGTATGACTCAGTAAACTAATTACGTAATTAAAACTTTGCACAGTGCCCTGACATTGTGTTCTGTTGTATAACATGAGAATTATCCAGCTTGCTACAGCTCGTACAGATTTTAGTGCTTGTTGGATTTCCTAGCTAGTAATTTAGTATTAGATATATTTTAGAAGAAATTAGTAGGTCTGTTTAAATTTTAAGCAGTGGCTGCAGCCTCTGTGCAAACACTTCAGGACTCTCTTTCATACCAAGAGTAAGAAGATGGGTATTATCTATTTGGCCTGTGCTGAGGTGAACAAGGTAGGGAGAACTAGTCCAGCCTGCATGAAAGCGAGCGTGGTCAGTGTTTTGTGCAGGTTGGCCAGAATGTAAAGGGTGGTAAAACCATAACAAATATCTTCAGCAGACTGAGGTGTCACTGTGCCTCAAGAAAGGATCAGCTGGACCTGGAGGATTTCAAATACAGATTGTCTAAGCTATTCTTACTATCTTTCAGCAATGGAGATTCTCTGGTGTACTTTAGAACTTCTCTGCCTTCACTAGAATCTTGAGAGGATGCTCATCTATCTCTAAGAGCACCCTCCCTCAATTTTCAGCTTTTACTGACCTGTGGCTCAAGTTTTTTGTGCAGAAACTTAACCTCATTACTTACATCCTCAGCTGAGTCCCTTCGCCTACATGAAATGAGACATTTTATATATGAAGCTTGTACTGGCAGCCTTCCTGGTCCCCAAGCTAAATTACCTCTTGTTACATTACTGACCTACAGCTTCCTGTTGTTCTTTGAAAATGGAAACTTGAGGTGAGGGTTATGGATTCTATTGACTTTTAAGTGGGCTTGAACACTCAGCTTCCACACCCTCCACTGAAATTCCCCCACACGTATGGACATGGGACAGGAAAAATCAGAGCTGACATTTGCCTTGCTTCCAAGTCCAAAACAATCCATGCGACAAAGTAAGATTCTAGAAAAGAAATCCTTAAAGATTCAAGCCACTAGAGTCAATGTGGATTTGTCATCCATAACAGTTTGCTAAAAAACCCAAAATCTGGTTGTCTTTGGCCTGATCTAATACTTGAGATGTCAACAGCTTCTTCACAGGACAGCTAGTACAGCAACTTTGATATTATTTAGCCCTCCTTTTATCGAGGAAGCCAGAGGCTGCAGGCTGTTTTATAACGGCGGTGTGGAGATTTATACTGCCACAGTCCTTTGAGCTTTGTCAGAGTGACATCCAGTGGCATGCAAAGGTTTCTTGCTTGTGGCAGCATATAGCAGATAAATATTAATGTACTAAAATAACACTTTAAGACAGTCATCTTACACAATTCCTAAATGTATGCATTAATGAAATAACTCTGTACTCTGCTGGGAATTGCAGCATTAAAACCTGAGAAAACATTGTCTGTTCTCACACAGCTTTTTTGATCAAGTCCTGCAAAAAGAACCTGACAGGGCAACTCGGGGTAGACTGGAAGGAGCACTCAGTGTCACAGGAAAAGGGCTGGTGACTGCAGGCCAGGCTAATATTTACCAGTGGAAGGCAGCCACCGTGTTTTGAGCAGTAGAGAAAGCCCACCTGAATTAATTCTTCACTGGTCAAAAAACGACAGGGAGATCCAAACCAGTTCAAAGGCATCTTTGCCCTTCAGAGGGCACACTGAAAATACAAAACACTCAGATTTGAGTTAGAACTCACTGCCAGAAAGGAGGCAATGGACCAGCTTGGACATGTTTTGCCATTCCAGTAAGAATCATAGCCTGTACTACTACTTCTGCATGCTTATGTTATGTCAACTAATTTCAACATTAGATCATAGTTTAAACATCCTTCTGTACAGCAGAATGGCAGAACCATGCTCTGTCCAGCAAATATTTTTTTTATTTGAAACAAATTTTGCATTGATACAGAGAATACACTGAGCCCAGACCCCCAGTGTAAACTGGTGGTCCAAAGAACAGCGGGAAAGGGACAGAAAGGGATCATCTGGCTCAGTGTGAGAAGGCAGATGTGATCCCCTGTTCTTTTTTCTTTTGACTTTTCTGGTCTGTGTAACTGACTCCTCCCATTGAGAAGGTATTAAATGAGAGAGGAAACCAGAGCCTTCCTAGGCTTATGGAGGACATTTTTTCTCCTAGCCAATTTTCCAAATGCTCTGAAACTTTTTTGCTAGGCAGCTAGGGAAACCAAAATGAGTCCTATACTTTGAGCAGCTGGCCAGGTTTAAGGTCATGATAGAAAATGAGCTGAAACAAATCCAATTGCACCTTGGCAGCAGCTGGAGACTCAGTCTACCATAGCAGAGGACTGATACATCTGCTGAACTGGATGGTGCTGCTGGGAGTGAGGTCACCAAGGATCGAATCCTTAATGCAATTTCTTCCATGGGGAGGAGAGGAAGGGTGTGCATTTGAGGGAGCCCTGGGCCAAATGAGCATACGTCAGGCAGGAGGAAAGTTGCACATTTTGAGCATCAACTTTTCCAAGAAGAGAGCCAGCAGAGTGGAGACAGAACAACTAGTGAGACAAAACCCTGAAAACTAACAGCAAAACAAGCCACTGTATTTCTCTTTCTTCCTCCTTCAGCACACTGTTCTTAGCACAATGGGGGCAAAAATGCAGAAAAGATGTTGGGGGCTAATAGAACCATGACAGGATAATTTAGGTTGGAAAAGACCCTTAAGATCAGCAAGTCCACCCGTTCCCCCAGCACTGCCAGGTCCCCACTGAGCCCTGACCCTCAGCACCACAGTGACATGTCTGTGAAACCCCTCCAGGTTGGGGACTCCACCACTGCCCTGGGCAGCCTAGGACAGGCCTGGACAACCTCAACAGGGAAAAAAATTGTTCCTCAGGTCCAACCTCAACCTCCCCTGGTGCAACCTGAGGCTGTTTCCTCTCATCCTATCACACACAGCAGTTTCACCATACTTGAAGAGTTTCCTCTGCAAATGTTTTTACTGCAGCAGGAAGCGCACCCCTGTGTCTACCAGCATCACACACGGAATCTGTTGGAGTCACGGGGACTTGAGTCGTTGCTGGTTCTGGCATTACACTCACAAAAGTATCAATATATTAGAGCCATTTCTCATATGATTACAAGAACATAAACCTCTCCCCTTTATTTATAGTCACATGCACACAAGCAATCCAGTCCATTTACAAGCGACAGCAGAGTCTGCGCTCAGCCTCCATCCATCCCAGTGATCCTGTGTTGTATAAGCAGAAAACCTATTTGTGGTAAACCAGGTACAGGATAATGTCACACAGCTGGTGCTTTATACACATCCTGTGCCTCCTGCTTTTATTCTGCATGTTTAAGGGTGCTAGAGGCTCAAATGTACAGCATAAACACAGCTTCACACTCAACAGAAAATTTGCTTTAAGAGACAAAATTGCCGAAGCAATTTTAAACAGTTTCAGAAGCAAATGTTGCTCAGACAGACAAATCTAGTTTTGACATGTGCCCCAAAAAGAACCATGTCAGAGTCAGGACTTACATCTACATAAAGAAGGTTAATGAACCAGGCAAATTGTACTGAACAGGGAACAAATGCCAAATATTGCTCTTAGCCTTTCTTGTGAGTCAGCGGCTGCTGTGGGAATGGGCTACTAAAATGAATAGTCCCACATAGTCAGTGCAGTTGGAACATCCCAAAATGCCATGAAGCTGTCAGTCTGCATGTCAGAATCAATGTGCAAGCTTGTCAGGAGAAAGGCAGGGTAAATTTTGAGCTTTAAATAATCACCATCTTTCCCAGTTGTTTCTTAGCAGCAATGGAAGGAACTGCAAATCAGGGTCTTCATCCACCACTGCACTGACATTACCTTTTCATGGGATATTTGTGAGGAAAACATTTATTTGTATCTGAAAGAAAAACCCTGCTCAGAGGTGACAAAACAAATCATTTGCAGATGCTGAGGGCTCCAATCCAAGACTAAACTTGGAAGCATTAACAAAGTCTGGGAAATGAAAGAGGCAACTGGGAAAGCAGAAGGACAGATTTTAGCCAATATTGGCAGAAACTCAACAACGCAGATACTTTGAAGAATCACAGAATCCCTAGGACAAACCTCAAGGGTCCAAGCTCAGTTTTTAATCGGTTCTTTTAAAGAACTCACATAAAATAGAGCTGAAGGACCCTGATAGACCACCAACAGTCCAGCTGCACAGCTGCTGTAATGAGAAACCTCCCACTAACTTTTATGGTCTCCCAGTTGAAGTGTTGATGTGAATTGTTCCTTGCTTGACTTAATTTTAGCAATATCCTGCCCAGTCTCAGGTGGCTTTTTTCCTCTCAGGTTCTTTCCAGGTCTACTCACAAAGAATATATCGAGGTACTGAAGACTTTGCTTTAGATGCACACACGTGCACACACACAATTAAATACATATCTGCACCTTGTTCCTGTTTGCCTGCTGCTTATCAAGTACATCTCATCACATTATGCCTGTACACGAAACTGTGTCACAGGTACTAATTATACACCCTCATTTAATAGAAGGTAGGAGCTTCGCTTCAATATTAATTCTTCCATTCCCAGACACTCAGCCAAGCACCCAGGAGCCATAGTCATGGTTGAGGATTGGCTAACAGTGGGGACAATTTAGTTGTGTAGACAGTATGTTCTGAGATGTTCTTCAGAATGATTTAACAGAATTTGGACAGAACAAGAATAATGTGAGGACCAAAAAAGTCAAATTTGAATTTGAGTAGCTAGACCTGAGCAGATCCATACACCTGATTTATGTGAAAAAGTGACCTTAGAATGAAACTGGGTTTACTGGGTGAACTGGCTGTTTACAGGTTTTGGGGTTTTTTTATTCTTTTGATTTTAAATGAAACCTGGTTCATCTTAGATCCACTGATCCATGAGTTTTGTACAAGTCTTCCCAGAGGTCTGAAACAACTCCTGTTTTAGTACATTTAGAAATACAAGAACTTGAAGAAAATCCAAATTAAATTCCTTTCCACCTTGGTTGATACAGCCTGAAATTCACTTGTTTCAACTCCTAACAAGAGAGCTGTGGTCCTGCAATGGCAGTCACAGCTGTAGACATCAACATCCATGAGTATTTATGCATAAAAACAACCCAGAACTCAGAAATTGCTTTGGGGGAAAACTACATGTATGTAGGATGCAATCAATTCCATCTATTTTACATTCAATACAAATAGGAGAATTTTGGAGGACTACAAATAATGATGTTGTCTCTACACACATGGTTTTGACTGTTCGACAGCAGAGGTTTTGGAGAAGCGGAAATAGAAGAAACCTCTGCCTCAGCTTACACTGGTAGCACTTCCAGTTGACACCTGCATGCATAGACACAGGAGCTAGCAATCTCCAGCGGCAATCTTTCAAAAGGTGCCTTTGGTGAAGGCCATCAGGGAAGCACCAAATAGCTCATTGCCCTCACAGAGTATCTGTGGGACATAATTCCCCAGCTTAGTGCAATGTGTGTTGTACCACAAATATTTACAAATACCTCCTTATTGTGGCCTTGAGAAGATAAAGTCAATTACGAGGATTCCTCATCAAAACATAGGGGAGGGTTAGTTGTGTTGTGATCTAGACCATCCCTCAGAGCATGTGCATAAACATTGGGAGTGATCACACTGGTAGTATTTCTCATGTTTTCAAAAAGCCACATTGCTGCTTTTCACTGCCTATTTTCTGGTAAGCTGATTCCTTGCTAGATATGTCTGTTCAACACAAAGCATGACACCTTTTGTCTGCTCTGTTTCACGTGGAACTACAATTTCATTCTGCTCCGAAGAAAATGGCATGAAAGGTGTGGGTTTTTTCTTGAGAAAACTACAACGACTGTTTAAGAAAATAATTTTAATGTGGTAATAGTGCCTCTCAGTCACTGGGAAAAAAATATTATTGAGCTCGACCACCTTATCTTTTCCACAGGCTGTGTTATGGGCTGTTGTTTCCCCTTACACCACATCTTATTTCCCATTATTTTAAACACTCATGCCATTGTGGTCTCACTTAGAACTCTGACATGACAGTAGCATCTTCAGCATGAACCTTTGGGATATTTAATACAAAAGATATTTTCCTGTAGTTTCTCCGTGAAGATTTGAAGTGTGTTCTTCACTGGACGGTTGGGGTCTCAGGAACCCTCTCTTGACTCCGCGTCCCTCGGTTTCGTCGCAGAGCCGTAGGGACAAACTGATTTTATGTTGGCATGTGCTGCCACCTAATGATACACAACCAAAGTCTTTTGACGAGAAGAGTCGGA